>NC_134999.1:3697919-4006079 GCF_051020985.1 Nomia melanderi | reverse complement strand
TTCTTTTAAAACATTGAAATAAGTTAAAAGTTTATTAAAACAAACCTGCATATGAATTTTCTATATACTAGAGTTAATATTTTATGGGTTTTGCTATTCATTATACCCTTTAACTACTTTGCTATATTGAATTAGTAAAGTACTGTTTTTAATATGTCAATATTATCTTTCTTATACATTTCTATAAAATGTTTCTTTCTTGATTTGACACTAAAAGATATATGTTCATTCAATAATAATTTTCAATTCAATTGTGATTCTTTGAACTATTTTCTCACTATTATTATGTAAAATATTTTATCTTTATGTAAAAGTTTCTAATTTTAAATTTCATTATGTAAAAAAATGTTACATGCATCGCGTAAAACCGATTATTGATTTAAAATACAAAACAAAAAAGTATTTGTGTCATAGGGAGTGAAAAAGTACTGCAGGGTTGATAAATATTACAAGCATACTATGCAGTGTCTACATTTTTCCAACTTTTAAACTGTTGTTCCTCCTGTCTTATTTAATTTACCTTTATCCTATAAGTCTTTTCACAACTGTGTTCGCTAGAACTAATTTATCCTTAATAATTTATTATAAAAGGAAAAAAGAATTCTATGCTGATTTCCCGTGTACAATTACTACAAAGCTTAACAATTGATAACAGGAAAATAATATCTCATATTAATTTAATAGAATTACGTGACATTTACATTTATTATATTTCCTTTGAAATCCTTGTCACCACTCTGATGCGATACTACACAACAAAGAGTTGAAAAAGAAAGAATAATTAAATCGACGTCCGCAGTGATTTCGTTGAATACGTCACCTCGTGATACAGCCAACCCTATACAACGTGTCCCATCTTAATATATAAATGCAATTATCTCCAAAACTATTCGTTATTTAATAAATATCTGAAATACAATTGTTTTTATTTTGAGAGTGCAGCAATTTGGTACGCCTAGTTTGTCTTTAAGTGGACGCCTTTAAGAAATATGAAGGTCACTGTTACTTTTTTCAGCATGAGCATATAATTCTTTTTGTATGGATCAATGCAGTAGGTCATTATTTACAAAAAGTGTTAATCTATGTACGTCAAAAACTCATCAAAACAGAGAAAATTCCATTTGAGACACATTGAGAAGAAGAAAGTTATGTAACAGTAATACTACATTGCATGTTATGTCATGATGTTATCTTCGAATATTATCAGTATTTTGGACGTCTGCTATTATTGATGACTACTTACAAAAGTAATATTGCACTTAATTTCTATACTTCAGAATGAAAGTAGAAATAGAACATTTTTCAACTTTCTACAAGAAAATTATTATGAACAGCTGTAATCTTTGATGACTACTTACAAAAGTAATAATTACTTAAATTGTATATTAAAGGATAGAACAAAAAATAAAATTTTTCAGTTTTGGCTCTTACAGTGTTTTCAACAAGAAAGTTATTATAGATGATTACTATCATAGATGACTATTTTCAAAAAGAATATCACATTTAAATTATACACTGCAAGATGAAAATAGAAAAAGAAAATTTTTTGGTTTTGGTACTTACAGTGTTTTCTACGAGAACTCTTCAACTGTATTTATAGACTAAAATGGGACACCTTGTATATTATGTCGAGTAGTGTTGCGTGCGATGTTCCACGGCTTAACGCAGAACTAATACAGCTTGGAACTCTGGTCGCGTGTCGGCGGTTTTAATAAAAGTACGAAGACAATGGCTTGTTATTGCAGAAGAGATTAACCCGTTAAGGGCGAAGGACAAGAATAAATAGCGGCTACAAGTGGACAATAGAAAACACTTGACAAAGGCGTCTGCATTATAAGCATCGGCACAATGATGTTCGACTATTGAAAAGGGCGAGACCCGGTAAGAATGCATTCACAGTTTGCTTTACGACACTGCTTGAAATATCGGGCCAACTGATATTATGCCATGCCATACACCAGCCAGGTTCGATGCATTTAAATAGATAAAAATAACCTGTCGATAAATTTTTATAGCCGCCGCTTATCGGCTTCCCGTGTCGATAACGTAGATACGGTGTGTTATGCATTTCCATACTTCACGCAGGTTAGGAATGCACGGTGTCAACGAAAAGCTCTCTTGAAATGGGCCAATTCGAAAGTGTCGTGATACTTACCGGAATAATAATGGAATCTATTTTTCTGTTGCTCAATATCAGCGGGGAATACGTTAGAAAATAATTTAATCCCTTGGTTACGGCAGGCTTTGATATACATATCGGACGAGGCATATCGCAGAAGGTCAATTATGACATACACTGAAAACGGCGGAGTTTTACATCGGCATGCATTTTTAAGGAAGTGAAATTAACCTTTTAACAATGGTGGGACTGGTCTGGAAGCCATACCTCTGTACGGCAAGATTTGACGCGATCTACATATAATAAATCTAGCACTGCGATTTGAGACTGACAGAATTTTTCACTGTGCAATTACGTTAGATTAGGCTATAATGTGCACAGTTATCAATGACGGAAAAAGAATTAAGTCGATATAGTGGCGTACTGTTCAAAAAGATATACACAGAATTGTTATTTATAAAATCTATAGTGGCCTATAGTGGCTAAAAGGTCAAACTAATATAGAATAATCACATTTATATATTTTTTATTTTCCAAGAGTCTTTATAATTTATTCAGTAGAACATTCGATAAATTGACTTAGCATGGTCAGATATGATAGTCTTTGCACTCGACAGGTGACTCTGTCATTACTTGATTTGATACAACAAAATTACAAAGCTTTACACATATTATTAACCTCTTGCCTTACAATATCGTGTCAGACTCGTGGTAAAGGTTTCAAATAGAATTTAACAAATACAAATATTACTGAATTCTGCCACGTCCGAATTGAATATTACTTTTCTACCATTCATTCTACTGCTTCTGATTAAAGGTACACATAGAATAAGTATAGAATTGTCCTCTTTTGATAATGAATTATAAATAATAAGAGGTCTCTGCTAAGCGCAATTTAGCAAAGAAATCATAGGGCAAGGACTTAAGCTTCGTACAATGCATCAGTATGGAGAACGTCGAAATAAAACAGCTTCATTTCCCAATTTACGTATCTTTCTCACAAGTTACTTTCAAAAAATGTCCATGTTCCATCAGGAAATGTCAAATATTCCTATTACAAAACATTCGACTGTAAAGGGTTAATTGCCTGCCCCGGAAGCAAACACCACCAATTTCTCACTAAGATCACGTGCTACACCAAAATTCTGACATGCCAGGTTTCTCCGTAACACAAACACAATCGAGCGCGAACCGAAGGCATGCATAGCAGAAATCAACGCGAAACCGTTTACCTACGGTCCCCAGACCGCGAACGGTTTATTCAGAGCCCTTGTAAAAACATTTTGAAAGGCTCGCGGGCTCCGCGAAGCCGGAAAGTTATGACTTGCCCTGAGACCGCTGGAAACGGGGTCACGATTCCCTGAATGGACACCTTGATTGATCAATCCAGAAACGATCAGCGCAATCACGGCCCGTCCCGCGGCACCGGCAGGACCTAACGCTCTCCGTCGACGGGCGACGTCTCGTAAAGAGTCGAAGTTCGGAAAGCCGTCCGGGGCAAAAACGTCACGTACAGTCGTAGAAAGTGGATCTACAATGGCCGTAAAAAGTTTTTAACCAGACGCGCCGTGCCATTTCCGTTTCTTTAACGAAGAACATTGGAAAGTTTAGCGCCGGCTTTATCTGTTCGGAGTTTAACGTTCCCGGGTATTACAAGAACGCCGGCGGGCCGGCCCTTTTCGCCGCCGCCGCCACTGCCGCCGCCGTTGCCGCCGCGCTCGAATGGGAATCATGGTTTATCGAGCGCGTATTTGGAACGGTCTCGAATGAATTTTAAGTAATCGCCACGGGCGATTGGATTTAGCCGCACTCTGTCTAATTTAATTAACGTTTTACGCTCGAATTTGCTTTGTTACTTTAATGGCCGGGGCGAAGTTCCGCGCTCGGTCGGTGCGGGAATCGGCGAGCTGCCCCGGCCCCTTTTATTCCGGGCCGCTCGATATTACTGCTTGAACGTTCAATTATTATTCGAATGTATTACAGGAAATTGCACGTTTCTTGGAGGAACGAGAGTTTCGCGCGTGACGCCGTACACTTAGATCTATGATTTTCGAACTGTCTCAAACTGTTTCTGCGTGACCGGCGTTCGACCATGTGTACCTACTGGGTGTCGGCGCGAACGAAGGATCTATGCTGGATGGAGGGGACGGTTGAACGATTTCACGCGGTTAATAGAATCTTAGTTTGTGTGTTTTTTTTTTGAGTTTCTGAGAGTAGCTTTTATGGAAAGTTGGATTGTAGGTGGAAGTTTTGAATAGATATTAGGGAACGAGAAGATTAGCCGAGAAACTCTCGTTATTTGAATAATTAAATTATTCATTTGCAGCTTTCGATGTTGGATACGAAAGGTTCAAGTTGACGTTATCATAGCAAAAGGTTAATGTTTATTTTATTATTTTTATTTATTTATTTATTATTTACTTATTATATTTTGTTTATTGAAGACTTGTGTGTCGTTATTGTTAGTGACGTGTGTAGAAATCATGTTTTATTACGTTGGTAACATGTATCTATTGTAATATCGTAGTACTGTAGTATCGTTATAGGATATGTTTTATTTGCATTGAGAATAGTATATTGAAAAACAAGTAAATAATTACACTGATGCAGATAAGATATACGTTTATCTGAAAATAAGAACGAATTTAATCATTTTTGAAGGTTCATCCAACGCGTGCTCTATATTTGTAAAAAGTGGAAGTGGCGAGTCATGGACAGACATATTAGCTAATTCTTTTTTTAATAGAACGAGCACCCGACAAATTTTCAAACGGGATTATCTATAAATGTTATTCTATATTTTCTACTTAGTTCTTCTTATAAAATAATTTCCTTGTCAGTTGCACTACAATTTCATAAACACCCTCTATATTTGTATTTACATTATACAAGTCAACTTTTTCACGTAACCAAACTTGTACATTAATTAACACTAGATTTACGAATGCCTATTATACTCCTCATTGTATTATTCTTACAAAAATAGGTATTCATTCATATAGATCTTGAAGATCAGAGCTTCAAAACCAGATCTATAATTGCATCCATGAAAATTGACTTAAGCTTTTACCAAGTAATTATAAAATTTAATTCTAGTGCTAAGAAAAAAGCAAGAATTTTTTTACCAGTTTTATTGTCACCATTCAATTATCCCACAAGTAATGTAATCTCCTATTTTACTATATAATGTAGTTTTTAATACCATTTCGGAAATGGCATCAAAAAGTTAATTGAAAACTGAGAAAATGTCATACACAACGGTAGTCGATACGTCAGTGATTCAAACCAACATAAGCGTTAATCTTTTACGCTATCAATTACCATAACAAAAAATAGATAACCCATAAGTTGTCGTAATATTTCCTAAATAAAGAGTATTGCTTTCATACAGTCGTTACGAACAGTAACACGTGAATGATGACCGTGGATCAAGATCATCATACAGAACAGAAATTACGAATTCATTAACTGTTACTGCAAGAAAATTAATTCCGCCCGGAGAATCGCTAGAGCCGCTATTAATTACCGTAGGCCAATTAACCGTAACGAATGGCTTCTTTGTTAACGACACAGCCGGCGTAATAATGGCACGTGTATACGCGTTATCTCCGGTTACACAAGAACGGCCAGCCAACAATAACGCGAACGCGTTCCGTCATACGAGAAGTTACGCTGGCCATTCCCGTTTCCGTGAACTGGTGCATTCGTCCAGACGAAAGTGAAAAAATGAACTTTGACACCGACCTCGGGAAACGTTTCCATTCGCCGCGGCCGCCCGTCGAATGTGAAATCGTACAATTAATATTTGCCGTTACCGAACGGCACCAGGCTAAATAATATCGTGTACGCGTAGCAGTTGTGCTCCGCGGCCGGCAGAAATTCATGACTCATTGTTTTCCTGCTAATTAGCGCTAACAAATAACGTAGCAATATGCTTTGCCAATAATTTTACGAAATACAGCCGTTACAATGTTTGCCACGTGAACAATGTGTCTCTGAATTGTAGGTAGTCCCGGACGACAGACCGTATTTGTTATATTCTACCGAATCCGATTATCTGAAATTATATTCGAATCATAAATTCCATTGTGCCATATTTTCTCTAATGATTCACTTGGTTACTTGAAAGCAGGGATTGGATAGGTTCCGATAATAAGTGATTAGAGTTATATATTGGCTCTGAATGAAACTCTTATGAAGAACCGAAATAAATTCATAACTATTATTAGGTATGTCGGTTAAGAGTTATATCACCCTCGGTTCTGGATATTTAGAATCAATATTATATCGGTTCTATACCAATTCTATAACTGTTACTTTTCGGTTCTGTATTTCGCTTTTGTACTTCGGTCAGAGTCGATACAGAATCGATGTAATATCGGTTCTAAAAATTCGAAACCGTGGCTAATATAATTCTCAACTGATATATTTGTATAATAATAATGATTAATTATAACCTAGTTAAAACTTCCTTTAAGTACGAATACCTATATTAATTTTTTTCATTCTTGTTTAAATTTTAATCATATACCATATTTTTGTGGTAATTTCTTCCATTCTTTAATTCTTCCATTTCTTGTATATAAGTTTTGCAAATTTTATTCAGTTAGAAGTGATCATGAGTTTCTATAAAATACACAAATATTCCTCTTTATTCAATAACTGCTCTTATATAAGTAATTAAAGTTTTCAAAAACTAGAATATTATGTGCATTATCTATTTCAACACCGAAAGTTACAAACTGCTTTGTTATACTATTGGATCATTAATAATTATGATTATAATATAAATATATCATAAGACAATTTCCTTTCTAAAGGAAAATGTCAGATGCATAATAATGTTGATAATAGTTATCCACTTTATTCAATAATTCCACGCTAATTACCATCCCCAACATCTAATCCATTACCACTAAAACTATTCACGGGCTAGAATGTAAAAGGAATACGTCGGACAAGTAGAAAACGTAATAAAAAGCCAACTTAGTGCATAATCAAAATTACTGTAAACAAATAAATCGAAGTCAAACGACAAACGCGGGTATTTCTCCTCATTCAGCCTTAAAACAATCCCAATGAAAAATGCAGTACTTCCTGAAGCTGAATGCTATATTAACGACGCCCTTAATTTCGTCCGAATTCGATTAATGCGCGGTTCAGTTAGAGATACGCGTGTTAGCTGTTCCTTCACATGCAGGAAATAAAATGGGGTCCCGGAAGGGATACTGGGAAGGGAACAGAAAAAAATAGAAGAAAGAGAGAGAGAGAGAGAGAGAGAGAGAGAGAGAGAGAGAGAGAGAGAGAGAGAGAGAGAATGAATGTGTGTGCACGTGTGCACGTATGTGCGAGGGAGAGAGCAAGAATGAGAGAAAGGGAGAGAGAGAGAGAGAGAGAGAGAGAGTAAGTGGAAAAGGGAGAGAAATTCTGACCAGTTCGGCGAGAGAACGTGGGAAGGGGGCAGAGGATTAAAGGGAGGACGGGAAAACCATCGGAAAATGGAGCAGTTGAGCTGAACGAGAAGGAACGACGTGGTTCGTTAACGCTTTCATTGGAGAGCGATTCTTCACAAAGCCAATATAGCCAGGTTCCCTGTTCTCATTTACTGGCTTGTACATAGCCACTACAATGGTTACGTTTATCCGCCGGAGACTTCTGCAGCCCGCGTGATTCGTTTAAGTCATCAGCGACCGATCGAGATACCCTAATGGCGTTTTCATGAGACAATCCCTTTCCGTTCGATCGCCGACGATTCGGCGTCCCGTGTCTTTTTTAACGAACCGTCTACTGTGGAAATATGTGACGTCACGCGTATGAATCGAATCGTTGGGAACAATTAAACTGAATTATAGAGTTTTCGTTAGAAATTCAAGGGATGGGGATTTGTGATAATAGTTGCAACTGGAGCGGTCTTCGGGTAAGCTGATTAATTGATGTTTGGTATTATCAAGGGAACATGGCGAAAGAGGGTTTTTGGTAGAAAATTGTTCTTACACAAATATTTGGTGTAAACTTTTCTCTTGTCAACTGAATATGTAGTTTTAATGTTGAAGGTGGGGATCTTATTTGATTGAGGGTCTTGGAAGCTAAAGAAGTTAGAAAAGTGTAAAGAATATTTGTTGAGGTACAGTCTAATTTAATAATAGGAAATATAATGTTTCAAATACTTGAGAATCTTGCTTCCTACAAAATTTCAGAAGCAACTATGATGATTATTACGGTGAAGCTAAAATTGAATTTTCAGTATAACCGTATCTTGTAGTTAAGTGTATAATTCTGATAAACTACACAGAAAATTGCGTGAATACCTATTTGATAAAAAACTTAGTTAGACAGTATAATTTGTTTACTGTATTAAATTACTTTGCTGACTATATTAAACAAATACTACTTCTGTTATGTTCAACAGATAATTAAAAAACTTTCTAGGAAAGGAATAAAGTATTTATGGATTTTTATTATATGAAATTTTAATTCTGCTTTTAAGTGTACAACTTGTATATACACAACGATATAAAGAATGGATGAATGAACGAGATCAAGAACATAAAAGGATCTGTTAAAATTAATATAAATTATTCTTTTATTTACGTTTTTCAGATATTTATGTGAGCTCACCTTAGTGATTCACGCTGCATTTTATTACATAAATTTTAGATTTGTTATGAATACCTGTTACATGCAAGATTAATTACATACAAGATCAATTCAAAATCAATATTTTGCGGTGAAACATTAAACTCGTTTTTTTAATTAATCTCTTCTTATTATTCCTTTTCATGTACGTACAACAAGTGAGTTAAAAAAAATTTTAAATATTTAAAAAAACACCTATCTCAGCAACATAAAATATTAACCCTATCATTGAACTATAGATATTCCTTTCTGTAATATTCTTTAATATCATATCAAAGTTACAGAAGAAACATAAACCTTGACACTTCTTTCCCAAATTAATGATGCAGAAAATCGTAAATAAATTGGACTACATAACAATATAATAAATCCAACGTAAATAATAGATATGATTGTTATTTTGATGAGTTATTAGCGATCTAGGGTTAAGTACAGCATTCAAATATAAAGCAAACGCGATTTAATTAACGTTAGACAATCTTGTTCTCCCAAAGAAAATTAGCATTCCGCGAAAGTATTCTTCGTGAACGACCGCGGCAAATCGCGAGTTTCTGACGCACAGATCAACTATTTCACGACGAAAGCACTGCCGGTTTGAAATGGTGGTTAACGGATAGGAAAGAGAGACCAGCGAGCACAGCTATCCGTGTGTAAAGAATTCCTGCCGTCGATGCCACAAACTTTCGCTATAAACCACCAATTCTACCCCGGGCACAAGCTCGTATATTTGCAACGTTCGCAACGAGCGCTGGCGAACTTGCGTTTGTAGTTTCGCAGACAGTACGATTATTTGACGCACGATCTATAATCGTGTGCGAGCGTCCCGAATATATTTATATGTGTGTGCGTTTATATTTGTCACGCATTCCTCTTCCAACAATGTGTCATATGTTCGTATGGACTGTTCCAGCCCTCCCTCATTCGCCGGGAAAAGTTGGTATACCTTTTCGTATAATTTTATTAGGTTGCCCGTATAATCTTTCCGTTTTTCATTCAACGTAGCGCTTGTATTACGATACATAAATAAATATTCTAAATAAATGAATACATTGAATGGTGGCAAATGTTGTTGAAATAATGAAGCAGAAGTTATCTTTAGATTTTCTTGTGAAATATGAGCCGAATTTTACTGGTAAATTAAACGCAATTAATAACACTGGTTGAATAATAAGTAAACAATAGGTGCACAGCTAAATTTAGAAGACATTAAACCATTCATTTACAATATCGTGTCAGACTCGCGACGAAAATTACAGTGTTATAAGTGTTTATATTTTTTAAATGTGAATTAAATGTTATTTTTCTATTATTAACTATTAACCTTTGAAGTAAACGTAGACATAGAATAAGCATAAAAATTGTGCCTTTTCCTACTAAATTATTAACGATGAAGTAGTGGCATCGGTCTTAGTTAAGAAATAAATCATAGGACAAAGGGTTAAATGAATTTTGGAGAAATAACATGAAATACTGTTTGAACTGTTTATGTTATAATAGTTTTTAAAAGTACCATTTTTCTAAAAATGTTGTTCTAAGGTCTGTATAATTAAAATAATAAAAAGTTTATTTTAATTTATGTATCTCTCAAGAAAACCATTAATTATATATTTATTGTATTAATTCTTTTCAAATTTTAGCCCTGTATACAGCGCAGTTTCTGAGAAAGAAAACGAATGCATTTGTATTTTGCACTGAGTACTATTAGGAGCTCTAAGATGTTAACCATTTTCAATCATTACTTCATTGATTACTGGCTACTTCATTTCTTTTACCGAAAAATATTGGAAATCTTCGAAGCTATCAGAACTAGCTAAAATCCTTTCAATATTATTGCTACACTAATATACCATTGAACTTGAAAAATCTAATTCATTGCCTTACAATACCGACAATAAGTGAGTTGGATTCATAATAAAGATTCCAAGCTATACCTACATTTTTTCCTTTAATTCAGAATCAAATGTTATCTTTCTATCAGTATCAAACTTTTGCAACAAACATAACTTTCCCATAAATAGAAAATTCCTTCAACCTCTCAGAACTATTACTCCTATTTATTAATATAGCAGCAGCAAAAACAATTCTTAAAGAAATCCTAAAACAACAGGATTAATTACCCATTCACGCGGTTCGCAATTATCCAGGCAGATTCATCTGTACTCAACAAGGTGTATCCGCGCAGGAACATGGGAAATAAATTTTCTAAATACACAACTGCAATCCGAGAAACAATTCGAAGGCGAGGAAAAATAAATTTGCTGGGCGAGCGTCTCCAGTCACACCAACGCAAGCAAATAACTCCTTATAACAACGGTTTTGGGGGATGGGGCGGACAACGCAAACCTCCCTATATCATCAAAGGACACCGCGTCGCGTCTCCACCCCTCTCTTTTCCTCAGCCTTACCTTCTTCCTCCTGTTCGCTCCAGAATTTCTGCTATCG
This sequence comes from Nomia melanderi, assembly GCF_051020985.1. Lineage (NCBI taxonomy): Eukaryota > Metazoa > Arthropoda > Insecta > Hymenoptera > Halictidae > Nomia > Nomia melanderi. The sequence goes on along the minus strand of NC_134999.1, from coordinate 3,994,882 downwards.
TCTGAAAACCGTTCCTCCCGGAGCCAAGCGCGCAGTCCGTCTTAACCGCGGATGCGCAAGTTGCGCGTCGACTTCGCGGAAATTCGCAAAGTGTCCGCATAAATCGCTGCAACTAGGTCGCGAAAACAGCCTCGTTACTTTGTCGTTCCGCCCGGAACGCGACGCCGACGGTTCTCGTGGCATCGCGACGAACGCCGTCGCTCGTCCTCCATGTAACCTCCGTGGCCGCGAGGAAAGGACCCGCATCTAATTCCCGGTTACGTCAGCGGTCCTCGCTGTTTGCGACACGCCGTAACTATATTTGATGTGGCTGATAATGTAGAATAATATTATCCTGTTTCGGGTTCTCTGCTTTTTCAACGCCTTGTATGGTTTGTTGTTTCATAGACAAGCTCGTTAGGATTAGTCGCTAGAATTAATGTACAGAAAATGCATAAACGAAAATTAGGAATGATCCTGAGTTTATGGAGTCTCGTTTCTGACTGACTGCCAGTTTCTGGAAAACCCTCGTCGTTGGCAAAAAGAATGGTAGAGGCGTCTTCGGCGACTTCTGGAAATCTTGGAACTGAGTAATTTTCTCAATGGCGGTGGAACTAAATGAATTTATCATTGATCAAATGGCATACGTGTGTAAATACATTATTTTGGCGCATAAACCTTTTATTTGGCACTTGTTAGATGACTTTGCGAGAAACCATAGCCTATTCTTCTGGACTAATAAATATAAAGTCGCCAGTACAAACAATGAAACAGTCTCTGTCGGTACATAGATGTATAGAAATTTAAAGGGCTTTAGGCACGCTGTGACTCCTCGTGTTGCCTTGTAGAAATTAAAGAATCCTCTGAAAATCGCCGCAGTCCGTGGCTTTGAACCTCTAACAATTATACTTTGTTATTTTTAATTCAGGAGAAACAGAATTTTATTCGTGTAAAATAATATTTTTATCACACAACTCGCAATAATTCTGTTGTTATTTCTAATATAGGAGAATATTCCAATGCTTAAACGTTTACTGATATTATACGCACGTGAACAATCACACCATTCATGTGTTTATGTACACTCATTCATCAATACAGCTGTTCTCACAATAATTTGTTATAAACAATGAAAAATTTTATGTTCATCCGGGGATACGTTAACTTTAAAGCGTAACAATTGATAACTGAAAAATCACATTTAATTTAAAGTGGAAGAGTCGTTGACATTTATTTTTGTTAATTTCCGTTTGAGACCTTTCTTACGACTCTGACATGATATTATACTTGTATATGGTAACGGGGTAACGCGTTGTATGTTTCAACAAAGCTTTTGGTAGCTGACTTCTGGGAAGCAATTAATGATAATGAGGTGATTTAGTTTTCAAGTTTCATCTGATGAGGCGGCCTTTTGTAATATTTAATTGGAAACAGTATTATCCTGTTTTGAGATCTTCCTTTGTTAACGTGTTGTCTGTTTCCGCTAAGCTTTAACAAGCTGGTTTCTAGGAAGCTATTAATGATATTAAGATGAAATATTTCTTAAATTTCATTTTACAAGGGGACTCTCTATAATATTGCAATAAAAACAATATTATCTCGTTTTGAGATGTTTGTTTTTATTATTTATTAACTCTTTGCACTCCACAGTTTTCGTCACTATAAATATTCACTTTCTGGTGAAATATGGATGACGTATTTTACAACTTACATAAAGAAAAATGATGTATAAATTTATGTTGTATAGCGGATTAAAAGATCGATAAGTCGAAATATACTAATATATAAATATATTTCAATCCTGAAGTTGCATGGATAAATAAAACATATTATTACTAGCGAAGACGACGTGAATACAAAGCTTACAGAGTTCGACAGAGTTTCGACATTAGGTTTAGAATTCAAATGCTAAATGCTGAATGTTAAATGCTGCTGTTTCTTGCAATTCGTTTATTTAATACTAAGATATGGAAGGGAAAGGGCGAGGAATTATTTTACTTCAGTGTTTCATATAGTAATGTATCATACAACATTTGGTATTGAATATAAATCTTATAATTTTTGCGTTGAACCAAATAACGGCTGAAAGTCACCACTCGAGTGCAAAAGGTTAACGATGTTAAGACGATTTCTGTTTTAAACGTCATTTTATGAAGGCCGCTTTTATAGTATTTAAATGAAAATATCTGGTACCATTCCGAATGTTAAAATCTGAGGGTAACTTCGGTTTTTTTCTTCAATTGAATGTAGGATTTGGATATTGCTTTTAAAGAATTTGTTTTAATATTTCTCTGCAAAAATGGGAAAGGACTTTATATTTCTTCTGCTTCAAATATGGCTCCAAAAGTACTGCACTTAAAAATAAGTATTTACATAATTTATAATATAATATCCTTTAAAAAATTGGAAGAAATCGTGATCGGTTCAGTTTTTATATAAAATTAATACGTAAGCAAAATATGTCATCTCGAAAAAATTACATAGTTGTCTTGATAATTCACATCATGCGAGTGGATCGGTCGCTTTTTATTATTAGGTAGCATACGTCTATAACTATTATAACTTCATTAGTATCGAGAATTTTTGTAAATCATTGAATAGCAATATTCCAAGAGATATAAGGATTAAAAATAAATAAAATAAATAATTTATTTTGTCCTTTAAAACGAAAATTCCCTTTTAGGGTGGAATAATAAAATAAAGTTTATTTTTCAAAAATATCATATTTGATTGCGTAATCCCGTAACTCAATTCAATAATAGATTTTAAATAGTTTACCATATCAAGTATTATATTTTGTAAATAACCAACTTCAATCGTTTGCCATGTTTCTGTCAAAACAATCAGGAGACTACAAAATTTTATGCATTTCTGGGAAATTTGAAAGTTCAAATTCCACAGAATGCACACGATAAGAATAAATGTATAAAATATCCAAAGTACAGTAATTTTTATATTTCTTAAGAAAAAATCACTCTCTATTGTATCCTGTTTTCCTAATTATATCCTTATCCTGTTAACTGTGGAATTCAGTTTCATAAATCTCTCGTCTCGCGCGCAATAAAATTAAAAAATGAAGTGTATATTCGTCAAACGCAGGATGAATGGCATATAGCATATATTTGAATGAAAAACCAAAGCAAAGCAAGGAAGAATCACATGTTTATCTGAAAAACAAAGAATCTATCGTTGAAAGAATTGGTATCATTTCAAGATTTAAGATGACGCGTATACTCGTCGAACGCAGTTAACTGGTGAAAAATTTTAATTTGGATAAAGATCCGTAGTCTAGTAATCAGAGAATTAACCCTTTACAGATGAACGTCGACATTTCGAGAAAAGCAAATGTTCATATTTAGAATTGAATTACTAAAATAGCAAGAAATCGGTACGTAGTTTCCACTTCTACTACAGTTTAAGCAATCAACGTATAATTTAGCCTCGTCTGCTGAAGGTTTCGCATATTTCAACACATTTTCGTCCGCGAAAGGTTAACCGATCTAGTTCAGATCGTCGCCACCGTGTTGCCCCGATATTGATTGAGCTATCGATGCCGTTCGCGACGCTAAGGGCGAATCGTGCTGGCCCCCCGGAAATCTCGAGTGCGACTGCCAGTAACGGCGACACTTTTGGAATTTCTTCGACGATTTATGACCGGCTCAGCACGTCGCTGACTTCCCGGTGTTCCCGGAAAACTGGCATGTGTTACAACTTTCGAAGCACGAGCCTGGGCCCCAGTCCGCAGTCACGATAAACTTGCGACTCGTAGATTCGTCTCGCGTCAGATTCCACTCGTATTTCTTAGGGCAAGATTGGATATTTGTTATACCAGTGAACGATAACGGGGCTCTTCTTCTTTCGAGCTTCCGCAAGCGGTGATTCATGGTACCGGGTCATATGTAAGTGCTGATACAAACCTTTTATTTATGGAAAATTGTTTCACATCGAGACAATCGATGCTGCGGATTAACCTCTTGCCTTACAATAACGTGTCAAACTCGCGGTAAAGATTTTAAACAAGATTTAACAAACATAAATGTTATCGAGTTCCTGTGGATTCAAATTAAATATTATTTATTTGTTATCAATTATTATACTGTGAACTAAATATAGACATAGAATATGTCTGATTTTTTTTTATTTTTAATGAATTATTACTAACAAAGTAGATGTATCGGTCAGACTTGAGGAATAAATCGTATGGGTTAATACAGATCATCGAGCAGTTAGGGTAGCCTAATTATATTTTCTTGCAGAAATTGGAAAAGTGCATTCATTGAAATTTCAAGTAACTTTCATTCTAATATCTGTAGAGATACATAAATTTATTTTATAATTTCTTGCAGAAGCATCCATATGGTTTCGGCAATTGTGAAATACAGAATCTGAAATAGATCGTTTTGATCCATTTAATAATTCTAATTTTATGAACGAACTAACACGTGTGATGGATAGAACGTTTATCTGAATTATGTTTCTGAATTTATATTCTGAGTTTATATTTATAAACTATTGAATCTCTATTTGTTTCACGTTGAGACGAAATTAAATTAACACGTTGACCGTCACGAGAACTTTCAGCGTTACATATAGTATCATTTATTCTTTTATGACAAAGGTAAATTATCTTAGAATTAGTTATTAATGATTTGGTGTCATAGTTTTTAATTGACACCATTACATATTTAGTTATTTACGTTGTTAAATATTTTGATTCAGCATCAGTTTTCTTCTTGTAATTCTTTCCAAGCAATTTATAAACTCCAGTCATCGACCATCGTAACGGTTAACGTGTTAAAATGAGCAATCGGATATATGTAAATAGTAATGAAATACTCAAATGATAGAATAATTTCCATCTTTAAATTGAATAAACTGATTTATTTCGTAAAATAGTCCCCAAAGTGCCAGAGGGATGGCAATGGTACAATTCCAGCGGCTTGTTTATCCAATTGGAATTTTTAATTACGCTGTGGGACGTATTATTGCGCTAGTAATTTAAATGAAGTGAATACATGTACACTCTCAGTCAAAAGTTTAGGAACAATACATCGGTTAAAAGAAAAACTGAAAACAACTTTGGAGAATTTTTGTGTATGACAAAGGAACATGGACATGTGTGTGTTTTTTTTTGTAATTTTACTTTATATATTTATAAGATATATGATTTTTCATTTGTCATATATCAAGTATTTACAAACTTTTAAGCAGTGTATTTATATCGTTGTACTCATTCGTTTCTGCTGTTCCGTTGAAAGTTTTCAGCAAATCTGGTGGAGTACACGTTGTATTATCGATTCAACATTTAGATACGAGTTAACAGAGAAAGATGACGCGCTGTATGTAATATTTGACACGCTCACATACGTTACAGCTTTTACACCAGGAAATTTCATCACTGTTGCAATAAATTTGTATCTCCAGGGACGCTCGAATGTCAGATTCTCCTCATATTTCTTAAGTTGCGATGGGATATTTATTATACGCTGAACGATAGCAGCCCCTTTTTTTCAGGGATTTTATTTTGGTAATTTATTACTTGCGAACCTGACTGAGAAAAAATATATTACTTAAATAGTATTAGGAAATATTTCCAACCTATTTATATATTTACAAAAAACGCGTGAGAATTAAATATTTCACGAAATTAAATACTTTTAACTAATGAAGGTCTATCAATAAGTTAGAAATATTTTAATCGTAAACATTGCAGCCTATTGAATGTGATAGCATTAAAATAATGAAGAATAGATTTAAATATTATAATCAGTTAATTTTAGGTGATTCTTGAATTGAGAGTTTTAAATTCTAAGTATTTTAAAATACTTTTGTAGGAGGTGAAAAACAGTATCAATTAGTACTTGTGTACAAAAATGTATCTATTGGAAATCTGGCTTCTTATTTGCTTTATTTTTGTGCTACCTTTTATATACTAAAATTCTCGGTAAGAAGTATATTCGCCAAGAGAATCTTTTGTAGAACTTTGTCGTTATGAAAGAAAATATTTTGAATTGCAGATTAGTCTTGATCGATAACCAAACAATAACAGTACAGTTTTATTTAAAAACGACGTACCTATATTTTATCGAAGCCTTATTAAATGAATGTATGTTCAATTATTTCAAAACCATACTACACTCTAAACCAATGAATTTTGTACGTGCCAATTTGCCTATCTCCAACAATTTCAAAAATACAACTAATTCCAATTACAGTTCCCATAAACACGAACTTCCAGAACATTATCATTAACAGGGACAGTAAATGTATTCTTCCCAAGTAAAACATTCCCTGTCCCCATTAAATTAATTTCAACCGATCCTTTCGACCCAACATAAACCAGAACACTGTCCGTTTAACCTAATTAGACTCAGTAACTCCGAGTTCTACATCGACAATGAAAAAATCGTCACGAAACAACTAATATCGCAAACCGAACACCTCCCTTACAACGTCCAATTCGTAATGACGACAACTTCGGTAGTTAACGATTATACCCGGGGCGTGGATATCACTTATCGCCCGCAACAATCACCGGTACGCACCGAACACAGCATTTAATTTGAAACAACGAAGAAAAAGCGTCATATTCCCGGCGGAGAGGTTCAACAGCCCGAGCCGGGTCGTTTGTTTCTCCAAATTGGAGCGGCGAGCGGTTAACATCAGCCTGAACGTCAGTTAAAACCGTCGGCAAGTTCTGACAGACATCGCTAACGAGGCAACTACGGGTCCTAGTAGGTGGCTTCTCCTCCTCCTCCTTCCCTGCCCGCCCACCGCCCCCACCCATCTCGGTGCTGATAAATTTTCGTCGGCGGGAAAATGAAAGTTAGGTAGAGGAAGTTCGCCGAATAATTCCTATCATCGCGCGTGCTTCGCTAAATTCATAACCCGACCCTTAAAAGGACACTCGAGTCTTCTCGAGGAGGTGAGACTCCTCGGGCCGCACGGCAGAAGCACTAAATCTTGGACTGCACTTAATTACATTCTCAGCCGACCGTTCCTCCCTGTTCCGCGCCTTCTCCCCTGCCTCCTCCTCCCACTCTCCTCTCGGCCAGGAATGGGTTAACGATGTTTTTAATGTTCGGATTTTAAAAAGCACTCGGCCGAACGGTCGAGCCACCGTTAAACGTTAACGCGTTGTCCCGAAACACCCGGGTCCCAGCTTGCTTGTTTGCCGAAGATCCGTGAGAAAACAAACCGCGAGGTGAATAAGTAGTAAAGCCTTAGTTATATCTTTTCCTAAGGCGTGTAATTAAGCGACTTTAGCCGGCTGTTTCTATTAGGGAACAAACTTTATGTTTATTTCGATTATGAAGGTATTTTAGTGGTTTAGGGCGGTGCAGGTTTGTTATCGTGGACGTATGTTCAGTGCAAATAGAAATTTCCATTTTCCATTTTCCATTTTCCATTTTCCATTTTTCATTTTTCATTTCTCGTTGCTCATTTTATATTTCCTATTTTCTACTTTTATAATTTAAAAATTTTCTAATTTTAATTTCTATTTTCTGCTATCTATTTTGCACTTTCTACTTTCGACTTTCTATTTTACATTTTCTCTTTTCAAAATTTGTATTATATAATTTATTTAAATATAACAAAAAGATAAAAGTGAGGAAAAATTGTTTCATTCGAAGGTGTGAAGATCTTTAATCGAGGAACTTATTTTTGTTTTGTAGGAATGCTGATGCTCATTCAATCACGACGAACTACAATGTGTTTTGACAATTGACGAAGACTGAACTTTTTAGAGATTCAAACCGACATCTTTTGATTTCGGCAACCGTTTTGTAAAGAGCTATTAAATACCATTGATTGATTTCTTTATCGCTGAATCTGGATGGCCATTTATTCACGAACAATAACACGGAAGGTCGTGTACATTTTACTTGCTATTGTAACTCCAGGGATTACACTTTTCTTTTTTATCATGTTCACGAATGGGACACGATAAAGATTTATAGTCGCAATGTGCCGTTTGGATTTGTTCTATTCGAGACTTTACTATATTTCTGTATATGTAAATCTTGTTTGTCTTAGAAAACTCATATTTTGAATTTTTAGCAATATTTCTGTTTGTTTTAAGTGTGCTACTTGCAAAATGAATTCGAGTTGGTTTCAATCCAAACTTAAAAATGTGGTTTTAAATTTGGGGAGCATTGAATATCAGTGAAAAATAATTATTGTTGCGCAAATTTAATATTTTATTACTATTTCGTACTATTTAATGATAATGAATATTATATAGATGTAATTCTGTAAAATCGGCTAAAATTATTATATCTAGGTCATTAGATTGTGATTCGTTTTATTTAATTTTGATGTGAATTTTTATCAAATTTTTGAATCCCTTTAAAAATTTATTGTATCTCTTTATTCTACCTTTAACATTAACCTTGTTTCTCGAATGTTCAGAGTACAAGCTTTGCATAGTTCCCTTTTGTGGAGTTGTTAAGAATATTAGTTTAAAAGGACTCGTTTAAAAGATGCGTGTCACGTAGATCGTCACAACTTTTTACGGTGACCCCGCTGGAAAAAGGAAGGGCTCATTAGACCCTAAGCAAAACACACATATTTCATTACCGTGTGGAACACTGCGCGCATCTGGGAGAGAAACTACGTACTCGTACTGCGAGGTTAATCTTTGTAGAACGTACGTGGATGAAAAGTTTTTTCATTATCTTAATGCATAAAGTCGATCCTTCAGCAAGCTCCCATATTTTTTTAAATATCGTATGTATATACAAAGTGGAGCTATAGCTTTGATTATATTGAGTATTTTTATTGTTTCTAAAGATATGAAAATAACTTTATTTGCTGCATTTGTGTGTATCAAGCTTTGACGAGTTGAGATTTTAAAATACTCTCTGTTTTTACCTTTATTTTACTCTTACTTTTTTTCTTAAATATTGTTATAAAAGAACAAGATGTACAGTGATATGCATTCGTCCATTTATCTCTAGAATTACGTTTAATAATTATTTTAATTTATTTTTAATACCTTTTTTCAATATATTTTTCTTAATTACAGTACAGAATTTGAAGTATTATTTGTAAGTTAATTGCGAGAAATTTGTGAGTTATTATATCATGTTTGCAACAGGAACTATAGTATGTTTGTATCTTAATTAATTAAAGTCAGTCGTAAACATTATTTTGCTTCATATAAGTACATGGTATTTAAAGTTCATCTATTGATACTACATAATGATTAAAAAAAGATATATTGTTATGAAAATATACACAAACAAGGCATAATCCTGAAAAAAAATGAATATTTTTTATTCCCTGCTTACTGATTGTAAAATATTTTTATCGAAAGATTTCGTCGAATTCTCGAAACCATTGTCACTCGATTGACAAGTGTATAATCGTTTACAACCTCGATACTTTCTTCATCGTGGAAAATTTCTAGGCATCGTGAACAGTCTCAAGATGGTGCAGTTTAAACTTCGAAGTTTCGCCGATAATTTAATGAAATGACGTTTCAAAGGGGATATTAGATAACTAAAGTGCTTTTCACAGCATAATTACATCCTGTAATGGATATCTGATGAAATTTAATCGTTCATAAACCAATAGAACTTGCCGGGGAGACGCATTCTGATAGATGCGGAAGCTCCTCCGACGAAGCAATATCATGAGAAGCGAAACAGCACGGAAAAAGAAGTGTCGTTAATATTAAGTATAACGAACTCGTTAACCATTTTGCACTATGTGAACTCTAACCATCCTCAAAAGTTTGTGTAACTAATAATACCTAGCACCACATTTCCCTGACTTCGACCAAATTATCCTTAATTTCAACTTCTTTTAATTGTTTCTGGTTGTAACGTTAATTCTGAAACTTCCTGCGGAACTTTTTCTTTCGCTTAGCGATGCAAAGGCAAGGTCGCTGGAACTTTTGCATCGTGTTTTTTAAAAAATTACTTCAAAATTATTTCATTAATATATTTCGATATATTAGACAATGCATTTTTAGAAGTTTGGAAAATTATATGTATATATGATTTCGAAATTATTTATGTCAAATTTTAGTGACGTTATTTGCTATTCAAAGTACGATTTGTTATCCATGATGTCATCTATATGAAATATTAAATAATTATTAGCAGATAGAGTTTATTCAGCACCATATTTGTAATAGAAATAAAATTATTTCTGTTTCTGAAATATTCACCAGTATTTTTTTATGACTGCACCCCTTTATTTTTGATAACTGGACAAATTGCTTGAGGTAGAAATGAACATCAAGCTCAACAGTATCAAGTCAAAGAAGTTGTCAATGCATTTTCCGGGTCTACCATTGGTTTGATGCACGTATCAGCTAGGTGATGTTGGGGCGACCGAAATAGATAGTAATCCAACGGGAATAAGTCCGGTGAATAAGTTGGAGGAAGGAAAATATTTCACCTCAAGGAATAAATAACGTTCTTCGCTTTTTTTTTGTTACACGTGGCTATGTGTTGTCAGACTGTAGAATGACTTTCTTAGTGGATTTAAGTTTGTGGCTTAGATTTTCTCAGTGGACTCTGTTTTATTAAATCAGATTTGGTAATAATTAATTTCGTTTGCGCATACTGCTTCTTTGGAATTTTTCGGTGATAATCTAACCAACATAACTTAGAAATATTTTATATGTATAGAAAGTGTGCAACTATATTATAGATTAATTTTTATTAATTTCTTAAATAAATAATTTCAGAAGTATATCAAAAATATTAATTATTACTATATTTGATATTTTATCGTGTAAACGCATGACTTGCTGGTAATAACGCTGTGAATTAACAGTTACACTTTTAAGAGTCGATCATTTTTTAATAAAATTCATCTCACCTATAAAGCAGTAGAATATTAGCGAAACGTGCAAAAAAATATTCATAAAACTTTTAATATAATGAAACAGAAAATTTATCTCGACTATAACGAATAAAACTGAAAACTAAATTATATATATTTCCATACAGTAGAATCTTTCGACTGAACGGCGTTGACTGGGTCTATGTTAACTCAGAAATTCTAAAGTTTTGTTTAATTATGATACCTCTAGTAACTAATTTAAATAACTGGTTGTTCTAAGTAGGTGTAAAAAGTATCTCGATGTGTTTTGAAGAAACAAGTTTTAATACTGTTTCACTTTACCATTTTATACTTTTTGATAATCAACAAAAATATGAAAATAGAGTGCATATTTTGCTCAATATTGTCTGTAAAAATCTTGGTTTTGTAACAAATATTTATAGACAAAGAAAGTTAAATACACACTTTTTTTATACTTCCTCTTATGCATGCCTCCTTAACCCCTTTGACCTATGATATCCTATCAGACTCGTAATAAAAATTTTAAACTGATTTCGACAATTCTAAACGTTATTTACCTTAATTTATAATTGAAAAAAATACATAACGTTTAACTTTATAAATTACAAACCCAGTTTAAAAATATTATTTTTCTGTTACAAATCCTTAACTTCTGGAATAAACATAAACATAGAAGGAGTGTCAAATCCTTTTCTTTTTCTAATGATTTATAAACGATGAGGTAGCTTCGTCAATTATTAACCCTTTGAGTGCTGTTGGCTTTTATCATTCACACGTGCGAAAGTGACAATTATAAGTGTATGTGATTAACATACGCGTTCGTTAACATTATTCAATTTGACGAAACTGAAGAATTACAATTACAGTTTAATTACAACTTAATTAATTCTATAAATTAACGTAATTCATCGATCTTCAGATGAGCAATAAAATATTCCTTCCACGCGGAACATTTCGATTGGGGTATTCAACACTCGAAAGGTTCATTGCGACAGAAATTACAGAATAAATGGTTAACAACATTCGTGCAGCATTCGTTACTCGGTTCTGTTCGCATGTGTAAAGTTCAACAACTAAAGTCACGAAGTTGAGAACCTGGAATAACATTGACAAAGAACCGACGTTCAAAGCAACGCTCGAATCCGGCAGACTTTCCGTCGAACTTGTCGAGTGCCTGACTACAATCCCTAAACTCGATTTATTAATTTACCATGGTGTGCGCAGCGCATATTTCAGCGGCGAGTCAGCGAATGGCCGCAAAGCGAAACCAGTATCGATACCAAGCAAATTATATTCGCAACGAGAAACGCGCGCACAATTTCAAATTAGCAGGAACGCGGGCTCGCACGTTCAGGAAATCCCATGGCAGCTGACCTGGCTGCTAAACTAACCATAAACCTCAATTACAGATATAAAATGTTACAGATGTATTCGTGCGTGTAGCTGTCCTGCCCTTGCATAAATGCAAGACGCGCCATGGTACAAATACAATGACCTAGAAATTTCGTTTTTCGTACATTTAAAGAAGCAAATAATTGTATATATTATACTATTATTTTGTTCAGTTTGACTTGATTTTTGTAATCGATAAATGCTGGATTCTGAAAATAAGTATAATATAGAATTGGTCAGTTTTAAATATATGAGTGGCCCAGAATAACAATATAACTCTTATTTCTGAATTATCGAGAAAAAAAGATTTTGTGAAATTTGATTAGATCAATTAGATATTAGTATAAGAATTACTACTGTTTATAATAATTATTTTTTATATTAATATATAAAATTATTATTATTTATATTATTGTATTAATTATTTTTTAATATTACTAATAATATTATAATATTAGTATTTAATTAATCTAAGAACATTGTACAAAAGCTATATTTCTCGAGAATTCAGAAGTAAGAGTTGGGACACTATTACTTTTAAAGTAATTCGTACGCGACCCGTACGTTAATATTTTATTTCCGTGTGATGTACTGTGGTATTTCAGTATTATTTAATACAAATTTGTTGAATTTTTAAGATGCTGACAGAATAAAACAATCACCATGAAAAATCTATTTTATTAAATAAATATCTTTAACTTTGTAGGATTTTAGAGAGTTCTGATTTGATATTTAACGTGTTAAAAATTCATCAAAGTTAATATAGAGATGGGATAAAAATAATAATATATACTTTTACTGGTTATGGATAAACTCGATCTGAACATTTTGTTTTAAATGGCAAGGACAAATATTCACCTTAACTTCGAAATAGTACTCAACAAAACAATCATTTATTATTTTAAGATAATAGTAAAAAATAACAAGTTGTAAATACAGATTTAAAGTTCACTGTATCTGTCTATTCCATTCATTACTTACCAAAACTGATTAAAGGAACGTAATAAATCCAAGAATCGATTTCTCTTTGTAAGCAAGCTATCTCATTATATCGCATTTCATCATTATATACCTTTATTTTATTTTCCCTCATAGTTTCCAAACTTCCCTTCGGAATAAAGGAAACACTCGACTCTCTGAAACGGCCACTCGAATAAAGAGAAACGAGAAACGTGGCAGAGTGTACGTAGTCGTACCCGATTCTACCCGCTTATTTTACTTTATAATAAAAGAAAACACTTATCTTTGATGCCATTTTAAAATATCTTAGCCGTTAGGAATAACATTCACCCAGAGCGATCGACCGATTCATCTGCTTCCACGTTTCACGAAACGGACGCAAAAGAGCTAAAATTTTAATAACACTCGCCACGAACAATGCGCGACAAAATAATACAATAATCCTCGAGTTGCTGAGTTTCTCAGCATCAGTGCTATGTACAAAAGCTTTGTATTTACATACCAGTATAGAATAGATGTACATATTCTCGTCATTATATTGGTTTCGACATCATTTACGATTATAATCCTTGAAAAAAATGTTTGATTTTTATTTTAGTGTATAATAAGGAAAAGAACTTCATTTTGAAAGTATCAAATTGATTTTATTAATTAAAATGTATAAATGCGGCCAGTTAAAACATTATATATACCCGTCTATCTTTGAATTAAGGATTTAAAGGAAAACAACACAGGATTTTGATAATTTATAGACATTCGTTTACTTATGTGTCGAAATTAGACAGATTTTGATAAAGTGACGTTCAGTGACGTCTCTTCATAGTTGCTTTCGAGGAAATATAACTAAATGACTTCATGAAAATCTGTGAACAAATATTCTAAAATACACTATAATAATCATATTAACAAATTTCGTATTCCTAATAACTACACAATAGTTTTCATGGTTTCACGTTTCCGATTTACATGTATTAACACATCATTTTTTCAGCTTGGCTAATTTTAATTGTCAAATAAAAGTACCTATTAAATATCAAACTTTCTCGTCATATTATCTTTCAAATATTTTAAATTTAACAATGTATTTAGACTTCGGCGATTAACAGCATATAAAACTATTATACAGAAACTCTATACAAACACACATAATTTATAAGACATTGTAAACACATTAAAAAAACTATTCAGTTACACAATAAATTAATGTCACTTTTATGAAAAAAAAAATACGCAGACCAAGAACCTCATGCACGAAGGCTCGCTCGCTTCCACCCTCTGCATTTACCGTCATACCTTTTTCTCTCCTATTACTGAACAAAGCTACAAGAAATAAAAAGGAAATAGAAAGGAAGTTCTAAAAAGTTTCCCAAAACGTTACGCAACGGTGGAGCATCGTCCATGAAAATGAAAAGCCATAAGCCAAATTGCAGCCGCCATCGCGCAGGGGGACAGCGATAAAAATATAAAGCGCAAAGTCGAAACAGACACACGAAAAAGACGAACAAAAATGTTACTTCACCACCTAATAATACATGCGCCGCGTAAAACCGGAGAATAAATTTTTCGCGGGGGAAGCGGAACGCCGCGTAAATTTTAACGTGGTAACGCGGGAAACGATTTCCCTTCGCTACCGTTACTCGTACCCTCCTTTTTACACCCCTCGCCCGGCCCCCGGCTGCCTAAGCCACCCCGTCATTTTTAAATGCATTCTCGCGCGTTCTTTCATCGCGGAATAATTCTGAACCAAAATGTTTTGGCCAAATTACCTTGAAAATTCGCTGGTAACGACTCTCCCGCGAGAGTGCGCGATTTTCAAGAAGAGTCGAGGGTGGGGCTGGAAATGCGGAGGGAAAAATACACGTGCGTGCGTGAAACGAGCGACGATAACAAAGCAGTCGGCGGAAATTCGCGAGGCACACGGCCGGGGACTGGTTGAAGCGCGACAGAAGTTTCGCCGCTTTCCGCCGCGGCCTCCTGAAGAGTCTTTTCTGCCGGGCAAATTACCGGCATTCACTGTTTGAATGTCGAAAGTTTTCATTTATGACGGATATTCATCCGAGGCGCTCGAGAGCCAGGGCCCCGTTCATTGTCACCGTTTCATTTGGAACTTTTAAATTATACCTGGCTCATTAATGTTGCCGGAACTTCGCGCACCGGCGCGACGCGCGGGGGCTCTATTACTCTTGTTAATATTGACCTGATAAGACGTTAGACGCGGCTCGAACTCACGCTTATTAACCTAAGCCTGAATCTGCAGCTCAAGCCGGATCTCGGAATTCCTGAATTAGAATTAGTTAGAGGAAGTTCTGTGACATGAATAATGATCATGCTTGCCTGTAATCAGGGAAATTATGTTCGAGTGTAAAGATCAAGGGAATTTTGAGATTGACGGTGGAAGTACCGCTAGGGATTCGTACTATGTTCTTATATTGGTTTGTGCAGGTCTTGACGCTTTATTAGTTTTCAGTGTGGGTGTTTCTGTTTTGATTGATGTTTGTTAAAATTGTTTTGTTTTTTCTCATACATTTGATTATATTATTGTTATATTGTTTTATGTAGGTTGTGATAATTGTTATTGTTCAGTGCTGTTGGTGTTTTTATTTTAATTAACCCTTTATGGTGAAGTGTTTGCAGCTTGCAAACACCTAATTTTTGTATTATTTGTCGAACTTATAATGTGATTTCAGTCTACGAACACACATTGGATATAGTTTGTCTTATGGGAGGTATAAATTCGATGCAACCTAGGATATCGGACATTGTTCACGGGGAAAGATTGCGAAAGCACATACTCAATTCATAGTTGTATATAATGACTTATGTCTTTTAGTAAATCATCTATGCTTTTGTTTTTAATTTTATGAGTTCATAATTATTTCTATTTTTTTAGTAAATTGCATATAACTCTCGAACTTTCCTTTATAGAAATTTGATGTTTTGAAATTGAATAATTTTATAGGAATTCTAAAATGATTTGATATTTCTATTTATTTAATTTTCATCATATTTAAATATTACGAAGGAAAATAATTTCACTTTCAGAAAACATTCAGAACATATTTCGGTGTGGTATATATACTATATAACAAAACTTGACCAGTGTTTCTATTTATTCCTTACTATCTCTACTAATTTTTAACACGAATATACATACACAATCTGTTGTTTAACACCAATCTATTGGGAAACAAAGTTGCACGCATAAAAATGTCGCTACACATATTCTACTCATTGCCTCATATAAATTCTCCCTTTTTTTTGGTTACATCATTTCAGAAACACTCTACATATAAAATACCTCCAAGACAAAGCACAAGTCATTCGCAAGGAAACACTAAGTCTCCTATACGTATACTCGCGTAACATTTATTTGTCCACCATCGTTGTTCCCTGTCAGCCTCGGGCAAAATAGAATCTCCGTATCACCTTCTAATGGCATCACAAAGCTAGCCTAAAAGCCTCTCGCTCCAATTAAAGAAGCTGACATTGCACGGAGAATAACAAAGCTGCATCGTTCCAGTTTTCTTCAGTCGCCGATTGTACTGACTTCGTCGCTCCGCGATGGGGAAACAAAGGACGATTGTATAATGCTAATACCAACTTGAAGAAACACGTACATTGGGAATCATAAGTGATTTCCCAGGGGATGTTTCATCGTTCTTCGCATTCCGATTCTCGTCGAATGGACGAAGACGGAAGGGAAAAGTCGACGCTGCTGGATAAGGGGTTAGAGGGAGGTGGTTAGGGGACGGAAAGCTCGAGAAGAAGCAGAGGAAAATATGTCCTAGTTGTAGATAGGCGAGGAAAAATAGCTGAGACATCAGAGGCTCGCAGAACGACATCGTTGCCCCATGGGAAGATGAATGTACGAACCTCGATGTTGAAAGACGAGACGCGAAAACTTTGTTTGACCGTAGACATGTTACTCGACTGAAGAACGCAACTCGAGTAACGCGTATTTCCTTTCAGCCAGCTCATGATACTGTGTGGATTACGGATAGGCATTACTAGATTGTAGATCTTCATGCATTTATACCGAATTCCGCTGAGTGAAGTCTAGAAACGTAGAATTTTTCTTTGCGAGTTGAGAAATAAACAATGTTGAATTTGTGAAGAAGAAACTGCAGCGATGGGGATGAAATTTGGAAGTACCAAAGTGATGTATCTATGTATAGTAAAAAATAATCTTCTGGTAGTATATAATATGCTGCAGTATTTGAAATATGGGTCGCATACTAAAGTAGTGTAAGTCGAGTTTTCTTTGTGTTCAGATGTTTTGAATTTCAGTTCATTCGAAGATATTAAGAGAAATTGGTGAAGTTATCGACGTTAATATGGATTAAAATATAAATAAATACATTATATCAGTGGAAATTGGTTATATAAATAGTTTATTCTTCTTTTTTTAAACTAGTTTTACAATAAATGATTATGCAACGGTAAATTGTTTATATTTACAAATTTTATATGAATTTATATATAAATTATCTGTTTTCTCATTTTTTTCTAAAAATTCACTTACTTTCGTTGTAAATTATTCATTTAACAAAGAAAAATAACTTTGAGAACAATTCAATTAATACCTTGGCATCAAATCTACCAGAATGGAATATAATCAATTATTTTTACCGAGACAGAATTATGATTTAACTTTAAATGTTGAATGAAATTAAAAAGGTTAATAAGGTAAACATAGTTTCAATATTTTCCTGTATTGAATATAAATATTTGTAGTTATCTAGTGATCCCTATACCCGAAATTTTCAGAAGAGTGTTTAAACCAGATTAAAATCTAACGATATAAAATCACTGATAATTTTAAATAAGAATAACTTTATGAATTTTCTTTACCAAACTTTATTCCCCTATATATTGTAATAACATTAGAACAAAAGATACAAATTGTAATATATAAATGAAAATCCGATTTGAAAATATTTCTTTATCTGAATGAACTTATAATATTTATACGATACTATTTCCACACGAATTTTGTCTAACATTCAGAATTATTAAGCTTGTTCTAATTTAAATTAAAAATTCAAGTTTGTATGTCCATAAAGATATTAATTGATTTTCGAGTTCAGTTTCATTTGGGGATCTCGTGTTTACTGGTGATGTGGGTTAACTCTGCAAATATTTATGTACTTCTCTCTAGTTTTGAAATCTCATGTTGGAAATATCAACAAGTAAGCTAATTCTCCTAAATTCTCTCAGTGTGTTTGTACGTAGGTTGAGGTATATTTAACCAAGTAGGAAAACTAAATAATTAACATACATTAATAATTATGTAGTAATATTATAAACACTTAATTTTGTTCGATATTTTTGTTCATATTTAAACTAATTATGAAATAAAGCTAAGGCATTACCCTAACATGTTTCAGTGGAATATACTTCCAGAAGTGTGTGTACCCAAAAATGAATATTTAACGTCTACTAAAATGTGTGTAAAAATGTACCAATTCAGAGACTTGCCTTCCCCTTATGTACGTCTTTCATTTTTTGTAATATTTGGTCGTTTTGTGTAGTCGTATTTAATTTTAATATATAAGTATCTTTATGATTTTGAAAAATTTTATTGCATGTAAAAAGCTAAAAGGTAGTTCCAGCATTTCCAGCGAAAAGAGTATCTCTGCCGTTTGTAGAGGATTTTCTGATGCGCCAATAAATTATGTACTTGGTAGAAAAAGGTCATTCCCAGTTTCCGCAGGCTGAAGTTTTCCCATTTTGTGATATGAATTAATAAACGGCACGTAGGAAAGATATCTTTGAGGTAAAGAGAGATATATACATCCGAAACTTTCGTATAGAGATTTTTACCTTTAAATTGCTGTTAATATTTCCAAAATTAGATTTTCATTTCTAATCTAGACCAATTAATGAGTGGTATTTTTATATTTATAATTTTATACCCTTGTATTATAAATATTTACATTCTTCATAATATAAACATTTATACTTAATTACGATTCTTCGAAATGTTCATATTTACATTGTACGTGGTATTAAAAGCAATTTTTTGTTGGAAAATGCAGGATGCAGTGGAATTGTAAACAGTGAAACATAACAGTTTTAATATGTACAACTGTTATAACTGTTTTATATACTGAATATTAAATACCATAAAAAGATTGCTTGAAATTATATAAAGCACATAATATAAAAAGATTTCTTCACTATTTCAATTCACTAATACACTGTAAACTTCATTCTAATAATATTGTGTGTAATTTTAATTTTAATATTGTATGCATAGACGCACAGACTGGTTGCATAACAAAATTGTCGAATATTTCAATGCTAAACGAAAAAATCCTACTAATGTGCACAAAATAAATTACACATAAACATTGGCATAGATTGTGGAAAAAAATGTAATTGCTCAAAATCGTTACAATGTATCTAAAACGTTGTCCAGTCAAGACTGCAAATACTTAATTATTAATTGTTAATTATATAATTAGCAAGTATGTACATACAAGAACTACGCACAATTCTTATTACGTTATTATTCTATGAAGATGCAATTTCTTCAAGTAAATATTGTAAAATTAAACATAAATTAAACAAATTAATATTATATTCCATTAAAAAAGGTGGACTTCTATAAAACAATTAAGTAATAAATTTTTTTACGCAACCTTCACAGAACTAACTAGGTAAAAACAGATAATTGTTTATCTGTATTATCTGTTATTTTTATTATTAATTATTTATTGTATCTGTTTTATCTCTTTCATTCTATTTAATTAAAGAAAAGAAATGAAAAACAATATCTATAGCGATTTTGAAGGAAACAGTATGCGACTTTATTTGGTATACCCTGTACACCGCGTTTTGTAAACCCGACAAAGGAGTTTTCCACAGTGCATTATGTGTTTTCAGCCGACGATAACCGACTAGAAATTCTTTGTTAATCGTCGTGAAATAACGGACAGCACAATCTTCTTCTCGCCGTGGTTTCGTCAAAGGCTTTGACGAACAATTTCCTTGACAGCGTCGCATGCCTTTTCTGGCAGAATTCGATTTTAATGCTCGAAGATGAAAAGGAAATTTCATATTATTTATATGCAGCCTGACAACGTATGATACAACGAAGCATATCTGCAGCCCGTACGACAACGTATCCGCGAACACGTACTTCGGGATGCTATCATAGCGCGGAGCATTCGAAATTCATGGAATTTCACGCGGGCCGCGTTAGCTGAAGATTGGACAGAACCTCGATGCCATAAGTTCCGCTCTGGTTGTGCTTCTTTATGAATACTTTAAAGCGATATCGCATTTGTAACTGATATTTAGATGCTGGTATTCTTGTTACCACGTTTATCTGCCACCGTAAAGAACACGTGTATGTGTAAGTATACTGTGGTCCAAAAATATTTCGTTTGCCTGTTTGCGAAAAGGACACCAAAGAATACTTGAATTTTTATACAATTAACCAGTTAACTGCGTTCGACGAGTACACGAGTAAGAGTATTAATTTTCTTAATGATCAGTTATTTATTTTTTCAGATAAATGTGTAATTCTTCTTCGCTTTGCTTTAGTTTTTTCGTTAGAATATATTATAAATGCATTTGCTCCGCGTTTAACGAGTGTACACTTTATTATTTGATTTTATTGTGCGCACAGTGAGAGTTTCTTTAAAGTAAATTCCACAGTCGACTGATTAAAAAGGTTTACTGGTTTACAATTAAATGCGACATGTTAAAGTATGTATCCGATTCTTTTTTAGAGAATTAAGAACGCACATGCTTTATAAATTTACCTGTGTCTTTTACAGGTATCTTTTTATATAGATTCAATGTTATAATAATATTTTTGAGATGGTGTATTATTCGTCTCTGATTAATATAGCAGTCGTTACTTAAACATATTTGCAGCAGAAATTTGTGGGAGATTTATTTTATACTTAGTAAACCTGTCGTTTGTTAGAAATTAAATTACTGTTCGCTTCATAAAAATGTAAAATTGGTATGTAAAACAATTTTTTTCCTCAAAGTAATTTTATCTTTTTTATCGTATTATTAAAATATGAATTTATATTGGAACTAGAACAATCGTTTTAGAAGAGAACGTCTTGAAATTAAAAACAGTTAAAGACAAGTGACAGAATTTTGTTTAATTCAGATGTTTGAGAAAAATGTAAATTGTTATCATACTGAATGCCTAGAATATGAATATAAAAATAAACGAAATTTTATTGAAAATTTCAATTAAAATTTGTAGATACTTGTAGCATTTTATCTCAATCGTTCCTTTCGTGAAGACATAAAAAAAAGGTAAAGATGCTGTAACTATATTTCGTTTATAAGAGTTTCATCACTCGTTATTCTCATCTCTCGTCAGGGTTTGTTTTACGGCATTTTTTGCATGCGTCCATATTTTTCCGCTGCTTCTTCGGTTTCGGTATTTTTTTTCAAAATTCCTGAATAGTTCTAGCAGCTTCGTACAAGAGATGAGAGCAAACTGACTGCATGTAAACTTAATCCAAATAGAATAGAATTTCAGAATACAAGCATAAATTTTAGAGTACAGGTTCATTGCAACTGTACCAGCGTACAATCTCGAAAAGTTCCTTAAACTACTATAACATTCTATAACGTTCATTTCTAACAGAATAAAATTGAAAAACATATTTAACAAGTTTGCAGTTTTTGTAATTTAAATGAAATGATTCCTTTAATATAAATGTGCTTCACTGAAACGGATGCCGAACTAAAACATCCTAAATCAATAAAATGATGTATCTCTAGTTTTATTTTGAAACTGTGATTATTTTAATCCGTTAAAATATTTGTATGCAGTAATGTCTGCATACCGATATTTGAGATCATTTTCTTTATAAAACATGCGGTTCGTCGAATGCGTTATCGAGAAAATTAATTTCTAGATTTACGTAAAAAATTTTGTCACCCGAATATGGATGACATGACATGCCAATCAAAGTGTTAACATTTTAATGAGCGCTGAATTTGTCAATCAACAAGTGTTGTCAGTGAAACACTTGTACATGAATAAACATGGATGGTACTTGGCCTGAAACGTATTCATTTGAAAATTTTCTATATATTTTACTAATTCCATAATATTCCTTTAAAGTGTGGTAAAGTATACAGCAACATGTAAGTATTTCACTTCGATTTCTAAAGCTCATTTCGAATATTCAATGCTTTTAAGTTATCAGTAATTGTGCAACAAAAAGATCGAAACCAGTCAATTTCATTGGTACGCTAGTTTTAGTGTGAACTTATATCACCACATATAAAAATCTCAAGTATCCAATTTTAAATATCCAAAAATTCAATATTTTATAAACAGTATGGTAACTATCAAAGTTACACAGCCAAGTATATATACACAAGCAAGATAACCCATTCCCAATACGCACTATGTCAAACAGTCAACCTATCTTAGATGTATATCTCCCGACCCAGAACTCTGACATGCTCCGCGCACAAAACGCGGCCAGTTCGTTAACAATTTAAAGCCGGCGGACGTCACGATCCCGAGACTTCGAAATTCTGAGCGCAGCGTCGATAGTACAACTACCACTTCAAGAAACGATCAACGATAGCTGATAGCTGTTCGTACCGGGAGTCCCGATTCCCCAAGGGAAATCCCGTTTTCGTCGATCGCACACGAGTCCCGTGATCCTCCGAGGGATCCAGTCGGGGATCGGCTCCCTGACGAGAAGACGTCAACGATATCCGGCGGTGCTCGTGCCCGCGCCCGGATAAACGTCGATTATCGCGTTTTAATTAAGGCTTTATTATCTACCGACGAAAACTTGTTATTGGGTAATTATTCCGCCGGCAGGTAAGACTACTTAGCCGGCACTCGTTGTGGTGCTCCAGAGTGGGTACTTAAACCTCGGCGGTGGTTCGGCTGTAGAAGCCACCCGTTGTCAAAGAAACCGCTCTCTCTGTCTCCACTCCCTTTCCTCTTGCTCTATGTCGCTTCCTCCGTTGCGATCATCTCATTCCGTGGCTCTCGACGGCCGCGCACTGCTTCGGGACGCCTGCTTACCATCGTCAAACTTTAAATTGGCAGAGCGCATTCGGGGGTGTTAATATTGTCCCCGGGGATGTGCTCCCTTCTGCCGGCGCAGCCGTCCCTTGCCTCGTACCCCCGTGTCACGGACGTGGAAACAATTTGGACGGTCGGTTTCGATTTTTCGATTCCCTTCGAAAGGAGACTAAACATACGGGGCGACGCGGAAGGGTGTGGGGGTTCGGGGACCCGCGGTGTTTGCTGGGAGCAGTGGGAAGCTTTCCGTTCGTCCTGGAATCAATCATTTTTGAGACTGTGTTCTGGTCTTTGGTGGAATTAACTCTGCTAGACCTGATTTTTGTAGGAAATTGTGTTTGCGGATGTAATAATAATGGACCGTCATTTAATACATTATTGTTGACGATATTATTTCGAAGTGTACTGTTAATGGCAGTATACTACTTTGCTTATAGAAATTGGCTCAAAGCAGAAGTGTGAATGGTTGCTTCTCACAGTTTTAATAGTTTGTCACATATTGAAGTAATAAAACGTTTTATAATGTATGCCCGGATTGAAGGAATCAATAAATTATATTGTGGTCGCTAATATTTTTTAGTAGCTTATTAAAATTATAGAAGACACATGAATAGTGGCATTTCTGTTCCGAATAAACTAAAAGCCATAAATAAATTTGATTATACAACAATAGAATAAATTAAACTACAGAAATAATACATGTGATTTTTATTTTAACGAAGGATTAGTGATCTAGAATTAACTGAAATTTGTTCTCCAGTTGAAGTCATAATTATGTCATGTGATTTTACAGTCGTTTAATTCTGCATTGGCATTTCTTGAGAGAAAATTCTTCTTTCCACTATTTTGCGTCGAATATTATTATCATACGAGTCTTTCGTGAATAAAGAATTTATTTATGATGATTCGATGGAATAATTTAGCACATTTTCGTTTCTTCAATTACACGTTATATTTAAATATGAATATGTCACTGCTATTTCGAAATTTTCGAATAAAGTTATCGAAAGTAAAAGTCACTGAATAATGCACAATGTTCTATTATGAATTTGGGTACACTAATATAAAATCTTTTTTCTAAAGGAACAGAACCTAAAAAGATTAAATCTGTCATATCGATTACCAAACTTTCGTTCCTAACAATTTATACATAACATATTCATAAACAACACTTCGACTGTCACGTCACTCAAATTTAGGTGACGCCATTTTTTACATAAACTCAAACATTAATTTTCTTGCTGACGTATTGACTGAACCGAATTTTGTTAGATGTATGAGATGCAAAAAAGAAAGTAGAATAGTTATTATGGAGAATCTTGACTTTTTAATTTCTGCTCAATTAAGGAAACTATTTCAATTGCATAGAAATTGTGACGAATCTTACTTGGCAGTTAAAGTACTAAACGTAAATTTTCGATTCAAATAAAGAGCTGCAGGACTCAACCCAAATAAATTCCTAACCAAGACCACTTCTAAAACCATTTAAAAGTCATTTCAAATTTCATGAAATCATCATTTTACTGTATTCAACTTTACAAAAGCCCAAAAAAAACATGCTTGCGTCGCGATTCCATCGTTAATTACAGGATAAACGACCCGAATAACAAGAATAATTCAAGCACCACGCACGACTAACATTTCTACACTATCAATAATTCCCTCACGTTTCGTTGGCTGGCAACATCTCCAGCTACGTTCCACGGGTGGGCAGGTCTCTAATTTATTTTCAATTATTCGCGGCATGACGTGCCGTGGCTTCGTAAGATTATCGGGACAATGCATCGCGGCCGGGTTTCCCCGGGAGCGACAATGCTTTTGCGCTTGTTTCCAATCCTCGATAATTCCTGATTACGAACGACAGCAGGGTACCGGTCGGCTAGCCGGCTGGTTGGTTGGCTGCCTGGCTAGCTAGCTAGCTGGCTAGCTCCACGATTTAAAAGTAATTATGGCCGCCTTATTTATGTCGCCTCGGTATCGGCTTCGGGTCGCACTATTTCATGGGGATTTAGGGCGGGCAATTAACAGATAAAATCTCCTGCTATTTTTCTGCTCGGAGCACCGACTGGGAGAGTGCTCACTTCCCGGGGATGTCCAGAAGTATACGTTCGGGCGCCGGTCACAATTTATACAACGTTAAACAGCCCCTGCTTAAGCCTTTTTCCTTTTGTTGCCCTTATTCCCGTCTCCTCGAGCGCTTGCGTCTTTCCGGCAGATCCTCCTTGATTTATCTGTGATTTTCATTCTCGTTAGTATTCCTTTCGAAACGAGCTCTCTCGGCTGCGTTCTCTCTTTTTTCTTTCCTTTCCTCCTTGTTTTGTTTTTGTTTCGTTGCCCGGCGACGCTACTCTCGTTTCCTTTCCAATGTAACGGGATAGTGTCTCTTCAAATTTTTTTCCAACAAGGAGGATTCCGGTAGATGTTAAATTAGCTCTGGAGAATGGTTGAGGATTTTGAGACGATCGTTTGTATTTCGGTTGCTTGAAGATTTAATTGGGTAAGCTTTTTCTTATTTCATAGTCTTTGGGTGCAGGTGGGAATCATAGTTTGAAGAAAGTGGGTTTAAGATCGATCGGGGAAGTAGATTATGTTGTTTTATTCTAATTTAGTTATTTTCTAATATGTAAGAAACGTTTGAAATTGAAATATTCGAAACAGGTGAATTATGTATGCTGAAAGTCTAGACTTCGGAGTCATTTTATTTTTAATTAACACTATCATTGGGATTAAATGTAAATTACTTAGGTCTAATTATGATTCACTATAAAATTCTACTTACTTTTAAAGTATAAAAATGTATATATATTCAAAACAGTCCATGGTGTTCGTACTATGTATTTAATTTTTTTATGGAAGCCGCTTATTACAGTTTTATGAGATGGAGTTGTTAAGATTACTATAATAACTGATTCATGTTACAAAGATCTTTTCTGTCCTCAATTATGAAATGAATGGAACGTCACAAACATTATTGAGGTGCATTTCAGACAATAAAGGAAAAATGAAGAAAATGATTCAGAGTACAATGGATTTCTGTGTTTTCCAACAATTATTTCTTAAAAACAAATTTAACGCTTACAAGACTTTACTTGTTAAATCTGGTCCAATTAAACCTTACGTCAAATATGTTGTTTTCAGTCATTACTGAAATTACAAAAGAAAAGAGGAAATAATATTCATGTATCGTTTTGATTAATCTATCAAATAGTTTCAAATTTTAAGCCAGTAGTTAATAAACGAATTCCTTCTTGCTTCGACGAAGTCCAATAACTTCGATTTAATTAATTTTGAACGGCCAGACTCCCAGTTACGTCATAATGGTCATAATTATCGATATAACAGATTCCTTAGATTCCTTCTAAAGGCCTTACGCAACTATTCCTTGTTTCAAGCTCGTTCATTATGATGCATTGATTTATGAAATAATAGGTTGTCGAACTGAAGTATTTTTTCTCTCGTTTATTTTTCGTTTTTCTTTTGTCAGAGACGATCAAAAGGAACACAATCCTCAATTTCACGTTCACTTTAATTGTACACCTTCTTCCAGTACGGTAGGACTCCTTATAACGCGGGAATTATGTTCCTCCTTATAGGGATTTCGTGTTATACGAAACCAAGAACGCACAAAGTTACAATTGCATACAGACATATTTCTCTAACATAACAGAAAATAAAATGCATATCCTTCCTCCTTAGATAACAGAAACATAATATTTTTCATCTTCTATGCAGAATAACTTAAAATAAAAAGGCAGGTAAATTAATTAATTTCTTATAATTGAGACAATTTTGTTTTTACAACAATGGAACTAATTTTGTATAGAAAGTATTGTCCCACAATTACGTAATAAATTAAAAATAAATCTTCTTATCGCACATGATTTAATACAAAACTGCTATTTTTATGTCTATTCGAAGATGTATACGTTTTCATGTGACAAATACATGTTTCCCAGAAATTTTTGATAGAGGCACTAGCGAAATTTTTAGTTTGCATTATAGCAGTACTGTGCTATAGGGCTTCTACACTATATTTTTACATTGTTCTATTTTATTCAGTTAAAGAACAGCTAGATTTCGGATAGTGTCTCGAGTAGAAACGCGGAGAAAACGGACCTTGGAAGGCACTTCGTTGTGGCTGGAGTATCTCATTTTTGAGCCACTCGACGAGCTAGAGTGGCGGAAACAGCATGGATATTTCTCAAGGATCTTAATGCAAAAATAGTAGGTAAACGTCTCTGACAGTTTTTCTTATTGTCAATGCTGTTGTTCGCTGCTGGCTACGAGAAAACTACCGTAACCTGGTAATTATGCTTTTCGAATAATGTTAGTAGGTTTCTGAAAGATGCACAGAATTTAATAATAAATTGTCGGAGTTTTCATTAAACTGACAAATGTTTAAGAACTTCGTTATGAAATTTTATAGAATAAGATATGATTCAATTTTCTGTTGGGAAAATCGTTTCGGTGCTTGCTACAGTTTCGAACATTATTTTCATCGTGAAGTATTAATATAAAGTGAAGATGTAATTTACTTGATTCTAGCGTTGAGTTTCTCTTGAAATCCAAAGAAATATTTGAAAGGTTGAAATAGTAAAAATAATAATTTATTATTCCTATCTAGTATAAAAAGTAGAAGAGTTCTCTAAAAAACTAATTATGAAAGTAAAACTATCAAGAATTATTCCATTTTTAATAGTAAACTGCAATAAATATAATTTATAGCATTATTGAACCTGCAAAACTATACTAATTTGAATTTCATACACAATATTCAATTAAAGAAATTATTCTATCATTTTATAATTTACAAGTTTCCTCCTTGAATTTATTATGAACCTGAACAATTAAAAACAAGAGATGTTAATTAATAATATCTTCAGATGGTTTAATTCAAACGATGTTACGTTATGTACAAAATTATTTTCTTTCTAAAGATGTAAGGGCAAATTTGTTAATGAGTTATAACTTTCTTTTAACGGTTGAATTATGGAAGCTTTTCCTTCATATAACCTGCTTTATTATTGACGTAAGTTTTAACTGTATTATCACCGAGAGTGTTTCGAAACTCATAATGTATTCGCTTTGAGCATGGCGTACACTGAGTAATTGCCAATTAATAATATCTAATATCTTTCAAGCGGTAAGTACCCTGTTCAGATATTATACCTGTGTATTATACGTAATTAAATTATTATTATAATGTTGCGGGATAATGGTAGTACATTATCACGTTGCAGACAATATTCAAAACAAATAATTACGTTAGTTTCGCTTACGATAAGAAAAAGAAGAAAATAACGTGCATACAAATAACTTACGGCATACTGTTATTCAGCAGTAATTATTGGGTAATATTAATGAAGATATCATATAAACAATTATAAGCAGACTGTAAAAATTTGAAATAACCATCATTAAATTTGTTCCACATTTAAGCTTCCTTTTATAAGAATAATGCTGCAAATAATAATGAAACGTGATTCAATTTATTGAGATCAGAATTAAAATGAAAATTTAACGTGCATGATTAAATGAATTTATTAATTCCTTTCAAAATAAAAATTTATTATACTTAATTAAATTTCAAGCATTGAAATGCTACGAATTTATTTTGTGTATTTTGTATTCAAATAATTATTTAATTGAGAAAAATAAAGAGGAATTAAATCTTTCTGAATTTTATTCAGTTTTCATTTACATCATTTTATGTTAAATTTGTCATAAATTTCAATAATTGAGCATTTCCTGAAAAATGTATCATATTTCGTTAAAATAAATGATCACTAAGTATCGAATATATGTTGATATTTGTGTTGTGTATTTCGTTCATAAGTACTGCATATTTTTCCATATACAATCGGTGCGTGAGCAACTGTATTTTTTGATATTATGGCTTTTCCAATTTCTATTAACAATAATACACTAATAATAGCCGAAACCCAAAATCAAAGTAAGAAACTTCAAAAATATTTTTATTTTTATGAATATCTTTGAAGCTAAAGTTGAGCAATGATTCTATACGTATAGTAGAATCTCGTCTATCCGATTTAATTAGAAATTACCAGACCAGATAAATGGAGATTCAAAAAGAAATTCTTCAAAGTATGATTTCAAAATTAACAAATCAGATTAATACTTACAATATCAATTATACATTATCTTTTCATTTCTAAACGATTTTTTCAATGAATTTAGACTGTATTCAAAATCGATGACTCACATATCGAAGTATAACTTCAGGATTCGAATTACTAACCCCTTGTGCCGTAATTTATTTCTTACCTATGATCGATGAAACTACTTTATTGTTAATAATTTATTAGGTAAACACACAATTTTTCTGCTCATTCTACTTCTACGTTTACTTCAAAGGTTAATGATTAATAATAAAAAAGTAATATTTAATTTACATTTAAAAAATATAAATAACACTTAGATTTCTCAAATTCAGTTTGAAATTTTCATAATGAGTCTGACACAATATTGTAGGTGAAAGGGTAAGTTCCTGACTAAACAAGATGAAACAATTTAAATTGCGTAAAACTATCTCGGTTAATCGAAGTTCTATTATAAATCAAACTGTTCAGAATATTGACTATAACAACACATATATCAACGAAATCGGTATGATACAATAATTATAATGGTAAAACCGGTGTATTTATAACTACAATGGTAAAACAACCAAAAAAAGAAAAACAAAGAAGAATTTAACAATTTCGGCATACACGTATCATACGCACGCTCATAAAGCCATCATCGGTGCGTCGCGTCGAACGTCCCGTTCCAATGGCCGTTCCCCCGATCAGCTCGTTTCTATTGCGCGTTTCGTGCGGTCCACAATACCGGAAAGTGCGTTACGGTTCCGTGTACGGGCCCGGTTAAGATATTATAGCTGGGCATAAAAATATTTCGCTCGCAGGTTTATCGAGGGAAACGCCTTCTCGCATCGAGAGGGACGCCGTGGCGGAAGGGTTGAACGGAAGAGGGTAAATCGAACACGCTTTATAGGATGGTCGTCAACCGTGAGTCTTTCTGTTGCCGAGGCAGGGACTTAAGACAAATCGTTGTCATTCCGTGTCCGACGCTATGATTTCGCGACGGGCACGACTCTGGACGTCGTTGCTGAAACGATCAGACATCAATTTTTTGGACAGACCGAAGGGAAGGGGTGTGTGCGCTAGAGGCAGCGGTAGAGACAAGGGAAATAGTTTTCACGGGATACGACGTGATCGAGGTCGTAGCGAGCAACACGATCTATGGCGCATTTTAAAACGTTATCCATCGTTTCAGTATATTGCTACACCGGTTATTGTCTGAATAAATTGAGATTCCCCGTTTCCAACGTGCTACTGTGACCGGTGGAGACGGACGACGGTACCTTCAACCTCTGTTATACGTGAACCAAGCCTTTTTTATCGGGTACCTTTATAGGGATGTACTTGTTTAGAATCCATTCGGTATAATTACTCACTTGGAAAACTGTTCTCAGCATTTAGTTTCTTATTAGGTTGTTGTCATTTTCTTTCTTTTCGTCTGTGCCTCTTTTTCTCTCCCTCTCAGGCTATTCCGTTTTTATGTTTACAGTCCGAAGTATAAAACAGGCTTGTCGTTTCCATTTCTATTCATTCCCGATGACGCCAGTGTGCTTGGGAAAATAGTATGCCACGCAGGAAGGACATTCGAATAACCGATGTGCCATTAAAATAAATATTTCCTGTTTGTACTGCGTCTTCTCCGCTTTTACGCTTGTATATTTCATTCGTATTAACGTTCGATCTCGTATTGCATTTTTCGTTTGGGCGCGGTAATCATAGAAATTGTTAAAATTGAGTCGCTGGAAACTGTACGGGAAATAAAGTAAACCTGGAACCGTATAACGTGTTTTGTTTTTGCATTGAAATATAATTCGTGGAATCTGTAGACTTCATAGTCTATTTGAAGATACGTAAAACGTATCGAATACAATAGAATAAAAATTTTATTTAAATTTTATTATAATGATTACAATAATTAATAATAAATGTATTCATATATTTACATTCATTTAACTTTATTCACATATCATATTTACTTCCTGCAAAAGTGAAATTCTTAAAAGGGTAAATTAAAAATAATAATGAACAATTATTTTGCAATGAACATTCTATAGCAAACAAAATTGTGATTTCTGTTATATGCACAGTATATTAAATTGCCC
The DNA here is from genome assembly GCF_051020985.1 of Nomia melanderi. Lineage (NCBI taxonomy): Eukaryota > Metazoa > Arthropoda > Insecta > Hymenoptera > Halictidae > Nomia > Nomia melanderi. The sequence goes on along the minus strand of NC_134999.1, from coordinate 3,963,494 downwards.
AACTTTTATTGTAATATTTTCTGAAAAGTTTTAATATCTGTCAATATTTCAATTGTAGATTACTTATTTCGAAATAATTTCATAGGATTATTTTTTTATAGAAGATATTACAAAAATATTAAACTTAATGTATAAGGGAGAAATACAAAAAGACAATTTCGTATTTTGTAATTCAATGTGTCTTTTGAGATTTGTTTTAATTTTATTGTTATAGGTACATATTCTATATGTTATTCCTTAACATGTTCAATGCGGTACCGTTTCTTTTAAGTCTTTCCGTTCAGGCCGTGTAGGGCATATACTACTCACACTTTTACAATTAAATAAACACAGTATACATGGTATTAAAATGCCTATATTTGACAGCGCAATAAATTTTTTAAAAATTCTTCGTTTCTCAAGGAGAATTCCAAGTGGCCTGAACGGAAAGCTCAGCGTGGGTCGTATACACGCGGCACGGAACGTGTTAATAATATAAAAAATTCTATACAGCGTTTAGAGAATTCAGTAAATTGAATTAATGGAAAGAAATTAAGGTACAAATTGCAAGATTAAGGAAGCCGAAAAATGAAATCATCGTCGAATTTTATATGGAAATGCAACGTCAGCACGTAAACAAGCATTCGTTGATTATGTATGCACACAATAATTGTGAGTAGGAATTAATAATTAATTCACCGGCCCGGACAACAATAACAACGTTCGGCTGAGTTTAGAGTGCGATCGAAATGTTATCCCGTTAACGAACACGATTTATGATTAAATATTATAATAGATTCGTGCTGTCCGTTTCTACGAGGACGTTTTTAATAATTGATTGAACGACTGCTCTCTGACGATGTACGCGTATGCATTAATGTGAAGCAGATAGAATAACATGAATCGAAGAAAATGAGCACGAACATTTATTCACACATTAAATTGAGTGGCACGATAAGTTGTTGATATAAAATTCAAAGATTTTTATTAAACTCTGCTTTATTAAACGAGACGATTGATGCAAAGAGAATGTCACCTCAAAAATTAATTCTGGAAAGTGGAGCGATTCAAAGGAAGACAATATTATTATTTGAATGTTCGATAACTATGGTTTATATAATTTTTATAGATGAAAGAAAATGTATTCCTAATTTTTAGTTTGATTTATCAAATATTTGACAATGTTACGATATTGAGATGTCTAATAAAATAAAAACTTTCACTCGAAAACTTATATTAATATTTTAAATAACAATATTTTAGTGATAATACATTTGTACAACTGCAAAATGTTCCAATGGAAATGGAATGGAATGCTTTTGACATTTATCACTTACTATATTTCTAAATTAATCAAATGAAACGATTTAGTGACAATTTAAAGCTTGGTAACCTTTTTATAGTAGTTATTCAAGTTTTATTAATCATTTGTGAACTCAACGTAGAATTCCTATTCATTATTATTAACAAATTCTTTTTTTCATTATAAGTTAATTTTCAATGCAGTATCTATATCCTTCTGATAAAAACAGACACATTCGTAGAATATTATTGTTTTACAGGCGTCTTCAGTTTTATGAAGTATATTCCTGTTTGAAAGATATATTCCTGTTAACTAGGACTCGCGAGTTAACTTGTTATTCAAGTTTGATTTCATTTCTTAATAATTCTGCGTTTCCATGTTCCATCAATCAATAATTTTTGTCTGTACTAATAAAAACCATGTAATATTAAAGTGTATCATTGTACAGTATTTACTGCATTAATTTAATTAGTCCCAAATTGTACTTTCGTGAATGCTCACGTTTGGAAAATACGCAGTTAAAAAATTAATATGAAACTACGAGGAAATATACCTGTTTGAATATAAAGTATGCTCAAAATTGAGTTGACATCCACAAAAGAATGTGAAATAGTTTTACACTCTTATTTCACTCATTCTTTTAATTATAAAAACTTAGAGTATTTTATTTATTCGTATACGGTTGTCAAAGATCCAGTATAGCGAACAGCTTAATAAAGTTTGATAGGACTTTCACTTCATTTTAAATCCTATAAAACCTTTATCAGAGCAGTCAAGCTTTTATTTGATTTCAATGCTTGTAGATAAGTCCATAAAACTGTATTTTTACTATACATCTGAAGTCTAACGACCTTCTTCAATTTTCACAGTTCTGTCATATCCTGTTTACATTCTTCTAACAATAGTTATTCATTTTCACCTGTTCACCTAAGGATTTCCATTTTTATTTGCATTGTAATGACTATGCGTAATAGCTTCTTATCGGGAAATATGCTCTACCGATTTACTTTTATTCGTCATTTTTTATCACGAATACTTACATATTAAAATTAAAGTATTCGTGATAAAAAATTTACCCTTATACTGAATTCTAGAGGTATTTTAAGGAATGTGAAGAAACCGAAACAAATCTATCACACTTTTTATAATGATTACATATTAATCATTATAAACACATTCCTGTCAACACATGTTTCTATATGTTTAATCATAAATCATACTAATAACAATGTTTGCAAAAATATTATTGAAATGCATTCGTTTGTTACGTCTTTAGTTTTTTGATTCCAGTCACCAATTACGAATGAATATAAATAAACAATTTCATAAATAATTTACTTATTAACCTTGATTTATTTTAACATCACAAATTATTTGTGTACTACCAATGGTACATACCAGCGTGAAGATGTTAACACTTTAAGCGCCATGTTGGTCACTGATGGCCAACGTTTCTGTGTTGTTTGAAAACAATTATAATATGTAAGATGAGTAATTTCGTACAAAAATGTTTAATAACGTATGTAGATCGATAATAGTATAACGCAAGGATTATGATACCAAATAATTAATGAGTGCTCCTACTTATCTTTGCTACTAAAGACTAAGTGTTACGTGAAACGTTCAAGATTTTTGGGGCATTTAACGCGTTAACCCTATGCACTCGACAATATTTTCATTATAAACGTCTATTATTTTCTAAGGAAATATTAACAATATTATTTGGAACTTCTGCACAAAAACATCTTGCATAAACTAAGGAACAGAATTGTTTTATTCCTATGTTTCATGTGTCGACACCTTATTCAACATTTAATATTGAGTTTTCAGTTTGATAATTTTGCTATGTTGAATCGACTGGTGACTGAGAGTCGGCTGTCGAGTGAAAAGGGTTAAACGCTCGGTTATTCTTGTATTAAAAAGTTACTCGCGCATGCTCGTTTTCAAAGTCTTTTTACATTGCGTATACGTCGTAAGCAACCTAGCTATCAGTTTAGTTCACATATAGTCCGTATAATCTCTAAATTCGGTACTCCGAGGCCTCAATTATGGAACAAACGCCGGCTCTCGAAACCGGTCGATGTAAACAGCGATTTTCTAACCGTCTGTATACAGAATTAAAAGCACACTTGAGGACTCGTTCAGACGAGGTGGCTGTTAGTTTGCCATTTCAGGAACGCCAATATTTGCCCGCTTATCGTTTCCTTGGAGTATCCTTTTTTTTCCCCTCACTGCTTCTTCCTCCGACTCGTCCTGCCGGGTTCGGGTTATCGACGATATGTATCGGCTTGCGGGGGTTGCCGAGGACGTTTTCATTTAAATTTGTATCGAAAACGGCTGACAGTACGTATGCAAGAGGAGGGGAGCCGTATCGGCAACTTCGCTCTCGACGTTGAAGCAGAATGAGTAATCAAGGCGTCCCGTTACTCCGCTCGTAGGAGAGCGAGACGGAGAGGGAGGGGTGTTTATCGAACGATTTCAAGGGAAATCCGTTTATGCGAGAATAGTTCCGGGGAATTGGGGGTTAATTCGGCGACAAATATTTGCACGACCGATTTCGTCAAGTGTTTTCGGTTATACCTTGCTGCGCTCACGAACACTTCCTTCGGACGTATTTCTCATCTCCGAATAATGTTTACCGTGGCGTCACAAATACCAAACATGATATTTTCTTTGTGATCGAGACTAGAAGATTTGTGTAATTATTTTACAATTTATTTGTTATGATCAAAGAGTACGGGTAATCGTTTGTTGTAACTATTTTTTGATCAACAGATACAGAAGAATAGAAAATATTCAATAATTTTTGTATACTGTGAATCATAGGTTTCTCATGCTCTAATATTTTGAAATTTCTAAAAGAAACCGAAATAGTACACTTAATTTAGTAAGCCACCCATAACTAAGGAATACACAATACAATCATATGCTAGATGATCATCTGCATAATTTAAAATGGTTGCCAATGAACCAACGGAATTGGCGTAGCTAAAAATATACGACAAAAAATGGGTATTCGTACCTCCTGAACTGTTGACTTTGAACGATTGATATTTGCTTGCAATGAATGTTTCGAAGTTCTTATCAATAGGAATGTATGTTGCAATTACGAAGCTTTCAAATTTATATAAACTGTATTGCAAAACAACATGTCAATATAATAAAAGTGTAATTTTATGTAAACAAGAAGAGAATTAGTCTTACAAGAGTATTCGTACCCATACAATCTATGCTAAAACTACAATTAATGAATTAGTAACTAATATTTGGTTGGGTCTTCTTTGCATTTTATAATACTTTTGAGACGATCTAAATCATGAGGCTTGTGAGACCAATTTTGTTCCTGTTTAGGTAAAACTAAATTTTCGTTATATTAACATATTGTTTTGCAATACAGTATATATAAGTTCGAGGTTAAATATATAAGTCTAAAGCTTCGCAATTCCAACATATATTCTTATTAATAAAAACTTTGAAACTTGCATTGCAAACAAACATCAATCGTTTAAACTCAGCAGTTCAGAAGATACAAATACTCTTACGACTCACTGTAGGATCACAAAGCTTTTTAATAAACCAGACCGAATTTTCAGTAACTAAAATTGCAAATCCTATTGAACAACTGAAATTCGTTGCAAAATCCTATTTTCCCTATTATCTTTACACTATCTCACCTTATCATCACTATCGCAAACTTCTCAATTCCGAAGCTGGTTCCAATATAAAAACCGTCACGAAAATCCACGGTTTAATTATAAAAAGACCCTCCACGTCCCGTAGGCAGTACTAATGCTCGCGCAGCGAAGGTAGCAAAGAAATGGTGAAGAGTTATCTGGCCACTTTTTGCGAGGCCGCGCTTGCAAGAGCATGTGTCGTTGACACGTGTCCCCGGCTCCGCGCCGCCAAGAGAAGGGAATAAAAATCGAAGCAACGCTACCGTGGGCGGGCGTTCGACGTCTAAAACGTCTTACCTAACTGCTCTTCTTTTCCTCGTTTACAAATAGATGTCAATGCCAGAGTCTGCGGACTCCTTTTTCCTTTGTCCCCGAGAATCATGGTAATTGCAGCCGAAATGACCGGGCTACTGGCAGTCTCGTCGGGTGAAATCGACGCCCATCACGGTGGTTAGGCATCCGGCCAACCGGGGTTCAACGAACTGGTCGGAGCCCCCGTTCCACGGGAGCGATCCTCGTTTTCGTTCTGATTCCGCGGGATCATCCTGCCAGCATCGTTTTGCTCTCACGGATTGCGTGATTCTCTTTCCGCCCGTGGAACGATCGATGATGCCCTCGCAATGTATTTCTGGGAGGATCAACTTTCCCGCATTCTAAATTGTTCGGGGTATGGGAGTCTAGGCCGGGCTCGCGATACGTACGTGACTCTCCCAATGTTTTCCAGATTCAGATTTTCAGTGATCGTTCCACGGTTTTACGTCCGACATTTTCGCTTATTGCTGGGCGAGATGTAATTTTTAATTTGAGAAATGGGCAGTGTCAGTTCATATTACTCTCGATGGCAATCGGCGTGACATAGATTTCTTTTCTTTTTGTTTTCGACGGATTTTATCGGTTGGGCGTGATGTTGAAATTTAATTTTCTTCCAGCAACTTTGTATTTTATCAATTTGTAATTATTTAAAATATTTTGTAGTTTGTAATTATTCGTGATATAATTATGTTTTGTATAATTAAAATTTCAGTTCTTGTCAAATGTTTTCTATACATAGTTCCGAATAAGTTCCGACAGTGATATTTTAAATGAAAATCCAGTAACGTCAAATATAAGTAAATTTTTATTGTAATTTTGTTTCTCTTTTTGTAATTGGTTGTAGTCACATGCTAACGAACATTTGGGCCAATTAATAATTTTAACAACCGTATTGTCCTAAACAATGCTGTTATAAATATATTAACACCAGATTTACGGACATTTACTATACAATTTGTCCTATCGATTTTAGAAATATTGATATTCGATCATTTAGACCTTGGAAATTAGAGATTTACAAATAAACAATTAGGATACATATTTGCGTAATTGTATCAGTCAAAATCGACGCAAACATTTACCAAATAATGTTTATAGAATTAAAGTGGATACATTGTATGTCTGTAATGGAAATGTCAATACTACAAAACCCTACAATAATTTCACAAATACCATTATTCGTGTTTTTTTATTGTTCTGTGTGAATACTCCGATATAGCTTTCTAATAATACTGTTCAAAACTTCATAAATTAGTCTTATTGCAGCAAGTACGTCTTTTAGAAGAGCTTCATAATCATGCTTAAAGTATAAAGGACGTATAGCTAGGGTGTTCCGACCGACTCTGCTTTAAACCTATTTTAAACCGTTGTAACTTCGTTACTAATGAGGATTTCTGAATGAAAGTTCCCTAATGTGTTCTATAAAACTGGTACTTAAGAAAGAAAAATGATTTCTAAACAGTTAACTTTTTTCAACTCTTTAAAGTGTAATCCCTAGTGTATCATATATTACGAGTTGCTGGAACTTTATCAGATTGTTAATTTAAAACATTATCACTATTTCACTAGCAGAAATGACAAGTCATTTTGCAGCTACATCTAATGAAAAGAATAAGAGACGTTATTTATTCCTTAGCTTGCGAACTTTTCCCTTATACGCTTTATTCGCCAGATTTTTACTTTTTGGATTATTGTATGCATTGTGTGATTGCTTGTTAAATCTATCGTCGAATTTATTCTCACAAAATCGCCATCTTCTGTTGTTAACCTAGTTCACCAGTTGCACAAGATATTAAATAAAATCATAGAAAATAATATTAAATATTTCGAGAACTGAAATATGATTGACCATCGTGTAACGAGTGCCAAGTGATTTTGATACAATAGTAGTTGTATATATGTATTTCTCGATTCATTAGTTTATTTATATTGTGATGTACACATGTAACTCTAATATGTACGCTTGAAACTAATTTGATATAACTGTTGATCGTTACATAATAAAATAAAAGGCTAAGGAGATTTTATCATCTTTTATGTAGAATGTCGTAATGAACAGAAAAATCATTTATGTTTTATTTTTCATTATTATACGAAACTCATCTCGTTCTTTGTTTGTGGTAGTGCTATATTGTTGATTTGATATCATGAAAGTATAGAAAAAAAGTTCACTATATGTGTTTCAAATAACTGAACTAATCCGGAGTTGCAAAAATGAATGATTTTGTAACAAAGAAATTAATTGCAAGCACTACTGTAGCTAATAAATGACTTTGAATGATCTCCAGAGACAATTATATCATACATTTAAAAAAATCGAGATCACCTTGAAATTTTTGTATCACGTTCGTCTATAATAGATTAGATTTGTGACCATTATAAAATGTTTTCGAAGAATAAGTTTTTCCTGAAACATTTTATTTTTAATTATGTTCTGTTCGCAGTTAAACGGATTGCATTTCAGTGAACTTGAAAAAAAACAATGTTACCGTTGGCTGATTCGTACAATTTTTTCTTTATTCTGGTTAATTGATCTACGTGAGATTTCGTCTATACTATCTAGACTAGACTCCTCAGTCTAGACTAAGTTGAAGCTCAAGTATCGATTACAACTGAGCTCCGCTTTAACCTGTAAAACAAGACTAACGATAAGCTCAAGACTCGCCTTTGCTTTAAGTCTAACCAGTGGTGTAGCGGAGATTCGGATCTGCCTTGAGCTATAGGACTGTGGATTAGGACCAACAATAAGTTGAATTTACAATTTTTTGGCATCTTATAAATGTTCTTAAGAGCTGGATTTTGAGCGTCAAATATAAAAAAAGGAGATAAAGTAATTGACATGTTGTGAGAAATGTATTCTTGCCAATTTTGAAACTTCTTCATTTCTGATGTGTTGGAATACTTTAAAATGGTTATCAGAGTGTGTTAAAATCGTTTTTCTTCTGTACTTCCATAACATCAAATCCAAAATACAACATTATACTAAAAAGTCACGAGGTAACAGTGGTATGACCTTGAAAATTAAAGATAAAAGAATTTTCTTTTCGCCATAGTTGTAGTATCTAGAATATTTATTGTAGGATGAATGGTTTGTTGTGCGTGCGTAAGGGCGACCAGGTCGTATTGGTGAATATCCAGGATGTTTGGAAAATAGTATGACTGCGTTTAGAAAATCTCGAGTGGCTGAAAGAATGCGAGGAAGAGTGTCTGGAACTGAGCGACTGAAACTTGAGAAAAGCGTGTACGTGACTGCGTGAATTTTGACTATGGACGAAAGATGCGAGTGAGAAGGGTGCAAGGGTGAGAAAGACAGAGGGGATGGGGGTGTGTGTTAAAAGCGAGTGGGAATGCGCGCGAGAAAGACATTTTGGTGAGAGACAGCGGAGAAGAACATTTTTGTGCGTGATAGAGAGTCGTGTGTTGGCCTTCGTGGTATTAAGTTGTATCTTTACATGTTGTCTATATTGTTTCCTAATTCTCTTTTTACTGAAGATCCACCTTTTCAATATCTATAGTAATAGTAGCCCCACTATAAAATTGGGGGCTCAGCCGGGATCACTATATATTTTATATAAAAATGAGGATAAAAGTTTTTGTACATTTCGGCTCTAGTATCTAACGTTTAGCAGCTATATCAAACGACGCTTAGAGTGAGACATCCTATATAATTCCTTTTTGAAGGTGTACAATAGAAAGCCTATTATAGCCAGAATCATCCATCATCCAAGAGTTAATTTTTTTTCATGACCTTTCTGCAATTTTATTCAATTACATTTAAATCGTTACATTTTTTACCAATTTTCCTTGTAGTCATTTCTAATAACGTAATTACATATAAATACAATTTTAATCCTTTCCAAATATATTCGAATAAAAATTCCATATTAATTGCGAGTTGTAGATTGAAACACACAAAGCATGTCGAAGAGCAAAAGCTTAATAATAGTTACTGTACTTTCTTTAAGTTCCCGATATTTTGTTCGTAACACATTAATCTTGACACAAAACACTTAAATACTATTTTTACCGTTCTTTTGTATATACCAATTTTAAACATGAAATATCAAATACCACCTTTTTATTCAGATCCAAATAGCTATGAAAATATTCATTCCTTCGATTTTTATTTGACAATTTTACAAGAAAATCAGAAATTGTGAAGCAGTATTATCATTTAAAATATTTAAAAAGCGTTTCTTGACCCCCTCAGTAAAATTAATATTGAAGAAGAGAAAAGAATGTATAAATGCATGGTTCACAGTACAGGATCACGCTGTAAATCGTTTTTTATTCGTACCAGTCGAACGGGGGCTGACTTGGGAACAGTGTTACAAAATAACTGCGTTAAAAAGCATTTCTTTGTCATCTCGGCGACCCGTATTGTGAAGGTACAACGGCGTTTGTTAGGGAAGCCTGTCAAACATGTTTTCCTTCACGAGCCGGCGTCCATTTTAATCGTTTTTCAATTCTCCGGGCCGGGGCTGCACGCGTCGCGAGACTCGAAAGCGCGATGCAATCAGCGTGAAAGCGCACCCGCGTCCACCGATTAATATTACATTCATCAAATTATTAACGGCGTTGTTGCGCTTCTGTTGCGTTGGAATCCGTTTTATTTCGTCTGGTCGTTTCGTATGAAAATGCCCTACATATTTATACACAATCTAGATCGTAATGTAAGGCAAGTGGCGAGATAAAAAGGTTTGCGGGGCAGCGTTACGTAGTTCGTGAAATATGCACCGCGACGAAATTCTTGCATGAACAGCTTTAACGTTTGTGCCCATTTATCCATGTGTAAATTACTGGACAGTGTTTTATTGAAATCGCGGCTTCAGGTCTCGACGATCAAAGAAGATCGCTACTTTGATGATTTTGCGTCGAATTATCCATATCGGAATATTTTTTGTGTGTTCTTAGTTTCACAGTTTGGGGGTGGGGTTTAATTCTTTAGTAAGAACTACATTAATATACTTTAGAATAGACGATGTGACAGTGTGCTTTACTTAAAATGCAAAAACGAAATAATATTGGATGGTTCTGATGAAATGTAAATTGATAGTAGTTTTCATAAAAAGATTTAGCATTTATTTCCTGTTGACATTGTTGATACTCAGAGAATAGAAACTATTCCAATTTGTAAATGAGGAACATATTTGATCGAATATTTTCAAACCGGAAGCTAGAAGTATCTGAATCATAAAATTGTATATTTTTGAGTAAAGAATCCAATTGTGAATTCCTAAAAGAGGAGAAAATAAAATTGACAGGTGCATGAAACAACGACCTACGCTAAAAGTTTCAATCAATTTGACTTCATGTTGTGTGGTTTCCACATTACTTTCCAACATGAATAATAATTAACGATAATATTCTTGATAGAACAACAATTTTCTATTTCTCGAAAATAACACATTATTTCTTAATTCTTGAATTATTATTTGTATGTTTCAATATAAAAAATACCCACATATCATACCACTCTTTCAGTCACCAAAATGACCAATAATTTCTTTCCCGCATTCTAAAATTTGTAAAATGCACCACAGACCCTTCCAGACAATCATTCAATTCACTTTCCTTCGCACTTTCATAAACTGCAAATATCGAACGCTCTAAACAAAGATTACTACGCCACAAATATATCCCTTTTATCCCGACTCAGAAAACGTCCATTCCACGCGATACAGCCTAATAGAAAATACCGTGGGAGTCGCGTTATGCATCCAGCTGGCATTGGACATCAACAGAACAGCTATCTCCCGTGAACAGCGTCGTATTCTTTCAATGCGCCGTTGTACACCCGCTTAAAACTTTATCAGGAGATAAATTGATACGCGGCGCCGTTCTCACGTTCTCTACGCGTTCCGCGGTAATTTCCATTCCTCCCGACTGCTACTGGCGGTTCCCTATTTTCCGAGCGTCTACTCTTCGCCGTCCTCCGCCGCCGTATCGCACTTAATTCTATTTCGCACACTCTAAAGCCACCCAGCCCGGCGTACATGCGAAACCCGTTCCGGCCTCGTTATCGCGGCGCGATTTTGCTCGCACGGAATTACATTCGCGCTCCGCTCGCCGCGAAGCATCAGAAGACGCGAATCTTCTTTCACGATCACGTTCCCGGCCTGCGAACGACGCCGCGCTCGTTTCCCGTGTCGCCTCTTTGAAACACGCGGCGCACAGGTGTGCGGACCTAAGAGCGAACGGGCGAAGAACAGAAAGAGAAAGAGAGAGAAAGAGATAGAAATGGAAATTGGCAATGGTCGAAGGGAGGAGGTGGAGAGAGGACAGAGAAAGCTTTCCCGATGAAACGATCTCGAAGTAACTACACTCCTGCGGATTAGCTGTTCGACAACCCTTTTCGGTGGTCCCGCGTCACCGGTACGCGGCTAGCGGGCCGCTTGCATGGCTGTCCTTTTTCAAAATTACCTTTTTGATTTATACCCGCGGCAGTTACCCCCGTTTTCCCATTTAAATGCAGATGCCCCGGGCCAGATCGACGTAATTGCACGTGGCGTGCTTATGGCCGGAACGCCAGACGTTCCGGGCTCCTTCCAAATCCCCGGAACGTTCCGCTCCGCGATTCGCGTATCCTTTTTTACTTTTTCCTTTCACCATGTTCCCCTTTTTTCTTATTCCTTTTCTTTCTTTCGGTTTTTTTCTTCTTTTCGGAACTGCACGCTTCCCTCGGTAGCATCGCAGGGGGTAACTTTTATTGGCGCGGACTGACGTCTCGTCGGATCGAGCGACCGCGAGCTGGCTGCGTGCTGGCGAAAGTAGGAATAGCGATTATTGCCTGACACCGAGGAGGCGTTCCGGTTTTATAAACGGCGAGGCCACGGAATTGGCTGGGAACTCTCTTTCGATCTCCGTCCGTAATGGTTACGCGAAACTTCGTACTCGATTTACGGCGACGGTCTGGCTCCCATGAACGTTGATTTTTGTAATGTATGGGAGTGCAGCGGTCAGAAAATTTGCGGGCGAGTATTTTTGAAGGTTTGCTAAATGATTTTGAAGCGGACTTGCGTTTGACTGGCACTGGGATACGTGTTTGTATAGAATTGTTTGCTTCGGAGGTGACGAATTGCGAGCACGAGAATTCGTTCTGTATTTTTCTGTCGTAATGTGGTGGAAGGGAATGGATGTCTGTATCTAGTCGACTCTACTGACCTATTTGTCTGTATCCTTCGAGTTTCTTGGTTCCTTTTTATTAAGTGACAGCGGTTACAAGTGTGTTACACACTTCTAGAGGGAAGATGGCACAAAAGATGTCGAAAGACAATTAAAATTTTAATTTGAAGTTATTTTGTCAGATTAATCACTTTTCCTTGATTGACTTTTTGATTTTTCTTATTATGATTATAAAGTTGATTTAGTGGTGTATGTTTTTATTACATTATATTAAATTGTTTGCTAGATTACATTACATAATTTAATAGATTTGATTAAATTATTTCTTCGTAAAAATAATGTTAATAATTGTATAAGTGAAAACGTGTAAGGACACTCGAATTCTTGCTTATCAGACACTTTAATTGGTAGACACTTTCTTTTTAATTATTATGATTACTAAATATACACAGTAAAATTGACCTTTTCTTTAATATAAAATATATCTGTACTCTACTGGAAATATATATGCTGGTTTCATTCAGTTGCTCTGTTAATTAAATTGCATATTCGTTTAAAGAATGAAGTGGTCAGAAACATTTCGACCATTGGTTGTATACGTTCAGAATTTTCAAATGTAATTAAAAAGTTTTCCCTTAATCCAAAAAGTTGATTTACGCCAGAATCTCAACCCACCTGTATATCTGAAAACATTTAAAATATTCATTATAAAGATAAGGCATAGAAGAAATAATATATCAAGATCAAATTTCAACCTTTCTGGCATTACTAAAAAATTTGTAAAATTTAAAAGGATTGTAACATATATAAATTCTTATTCTTATACAACCTTGAAAGCCATTGTAACGCATGTGGTTGTACTTATCGTAACACATACAGCACAAAAAGTACACAACATTCTATTAAAAAACTGAAATATAATATCCAGTTTTCCATAAATCTTCCAAACATAAAATACCTGTAAATATTCCTAACACCTTGCTTACCGGTAAATTTGTTTATAGAAAACATTTTTCACCTTTAACATACATGTTTTATTCACATATAATATGTTAAAATGATTTAAATGATTTAAACTAATGAATACAATCTATAACACTGTTATAAAGGTGTATATTGATTTCAGACATAAATTAATGTAAGTGCAAATACAACGAAACTCATGAACAACTCCGGTCAGCAGGGTGTTAACATTAGGTTCACGGACTTTATTGTACAGTTTATTGTACTCTCATTCCTACCAAAATGGATATCCGTTCATTTAGATCTTGGAAAGTAGGGGTTGAAAAATAGACGATTACAATACACATTCGTGCAATTGCATTAATCAAAATCGACGTGAACATTTAGCAAATAACGTTTATAAAATTCAGTATGCGTGAAATTGACGCATTCCGTAAACCTAGTGTTAAATTCTTCATAAAGACCAATCTAACGCCATCCTACTTCCCTTCAATACACCCATCCCGAAGGGAACCGCTGTCAAAAGCAAAAACCATCAGCAATATCAGCAGTATCCCTCAGCAAACTTCCAGTAACATCCACAGGAATCCAACTCGTCAGACAGATCCGAGCAAGCTCTCATCAATCGAGACAAGGTTAATCGACGCGAGCGAACGAATCGACTTCACCTACAATTCTCGTAGCATCCTCTTTCGCCGAAGCTCGCGGAAGTTCACCCCCAGCGCGGCGGCGCTATCTTATTACCCCTGTTCAGCCTTGTACCGCATAAGAACACGAACCGTCTAATCGCGGTAATTGCGGGTTGGCGGTATTGCGGCGTTCCAAGGGCTCCTACCCCTCGTGCACGCGTTCCCCGCGCGACTCGATACGCCGGAAGAACAATGCCGGGGCCCGGAGCAACCTACATCAGTGCACGGTGTAACGGAAATTGCAGAAACACCGGCACCGAAATGCAATTATCACTCAACGGTCGCTATATTTTCGTGCGGTCGCGCGATCCTGTGTCCCCCATTAGCTCGGTTGCAATAATTATTATTTATCGCCGCTCCCCGTTCTCCATTATATTAGAGTCCCCGTTACTCTGCGTCCCACTCTCCCGCTGTATCTTTCTCTCTCCGTGTATCCTTCTCTCGCTTTCTCACATTCCGTTGCAAATCGAATTGATTTCCGGAATTTATCGCGCGACAGATTTTCCCTTTGTCCGTTCTCCATACCACCGGCCGACCAGCGGCGAAACTCGGAGCTTTGTGCGGGGAAAACGCGCGGCGGCCGCGCAGGTACATGGACGCGAGAACCCTGCCGCGGTTAAAGGCTAGGCGCAAATAATAAATTTCCTACGAATAATAAATCAGCACGGTTCACCGGTTTACACGCGAACGCAAACAGCCGCGGAATCGCCGCATTATACCCGCGAGCTGCAATGACGCGGACGAACGTGGTTCTCCCCCCCTCTCCCTCCATCTCTCTCTCTTTATACCCCCCCCCCCCCTCCCCATCACTCCTCCCCCTCTCTTCCTGTTTCTCTCTCGTCCCTTCGTCTTGTTTTCCGTGTTTAAATTAAATCGGACCGACCCACTCGTAATCCGACATGTTTGGTAAAAAGACAGTGATATCGACGGTTACCCTTTGAGTCCGTGGGTTTGTTGATGGCGATTGTGCGGTCGTTTGGTTTGGTGGGTCTGGATGTGCCTAATGTTTCATGTGCGTAGAATATTGTTGGTCAGGATTCTTTGTGAAGGAGGTCTTATACTATAAAGGAAGTTTGAAATATTTTTTCGATGCAATTTGGAATGGATTATAAAAACGTATGTACAAATTGATGTATAAAATGAGTATTTTAGTAATGAACTACGGAATGTAAAGTTTTAGATAAACTTGGTTTGTTGTTTTTTTTTAACTTCACGGTGAAAGAAGCAAAATTAATTTGAGGTATATTAGCCTTCTGTTTTCTCGAAGTTAACGAAAGTAGTTTTTCAATATTTTTAATGCCAGAAACATATTGAATTTTTTTGTAGGCTCCTTTATGTAAATTATGGTACCTATATTGGAACAATGATAGGTTAATGGAAGAATAATACGTAAGTTTTTGAATAACCGTAGTTTTTCTTAATATAATTTCATTTCTTATGGTAGAAAACTATAACTAATCCCATGCCCTATGATTTACTTCTCAACTATGAACAATACTATTATTTTACCATTAATAATTTATTTAAAAAAGAAGAACATTCTAGGTACATGCTATGTCTATGTTTGGCCTAAAGTATAATTATTTATAACAGAAGAATAATGTTTAATTTTAATTCCTAAAAGTTGAGTAGTACTTATGTTTGTTAAATTCTCTTTGGCATATTCACCACAAGTCTGACATTTTATAAGACAAGGGGTTATAGCAGTTTTCGAATGCTTATAAAAAATTACAAATTATTTTGTGTGAAAATATTGAATAAATTATTTTCGTAATACGCAAACTGAATTATGTATAGGTCAGTCGAAATTTTAGTAGACACACTTTTAACATTTCTGTAAAAAGATTGGGAAAAGGCAATTCGTTTGCTCGGCAGTTTTAGAGTTAAAACCACTACGTATAGTATTTTAATTTGCGGCACAGAGAAGACACTCGCGTAAAAAAGTGCCGCGTGAATCGAGAGTCACGTGTACTCAAAGATTCACCGTGCACGCAAGCCGAAACAATCAGCGTATTAAACGAGCCGTTGTTAATTCAATCCTAATTCCTTAAGTCGTCTGCGGGGTTGAAGAAAAACGGGTTGGCGGTAGGCAGTTCGCGAGATCCCAGTACGCAAGTAAAACACAATTAACAGCGGCGCATCGGCTCCTGTAATTAGCTCGAAGAAGGCTGCGGCGCGAGTCGCGGCACAACACGCGTTGAATTTAACGAACCGTGCGTCGGGCAATAAAGTTCCGTTGGCCGACGCACTGAATAACAAGTTCGTCCTCGCGGTCGAGCCAGAAAATCCGGGCCGTGAATATTACCCGCGAGGCCGACCGTAAGTGAGCAAAGAATATCGTTTCATTTCGCTAAGGCGGAGGCACGCCCGTAAATCCTACGCGGCCGCATAACGACGAGCGGAAAAGCAACGGAAAAACTGGGTGCCTCGAAGAGGCCAGCAAGAACGGTCCCGCTAAAGAGGAAGGGAGCGATGCCGCGCCGCGCCACGCCTGGAGTGTTGCTCCGCGGTGAAACGTGCTCGAAAGATAATTAAAATGTCTTGGCTTGCTGCGCCGGACCGCGAGTTATGCTCCGACCTTGCCACTGTACTCGGAGCAAATTCATTGGATAACGTTCGTTTCGGTAATTCGCTTCTTCGATGTCTTGTGGACTGTGGGTTCATTCTGAATGTTTCAGATGAGACTCATTTTAAGGATATGCGAAAAGTGTTACGTTTCTTGGATTATCATTCCTTACAAACTGACCGTTGTTGTTCGTAGGTATGGGCAATGATGGTCGAAAACACCCTTTTTATTTTTACAAATTTTTATGTTTAACACATTGTTAAGTGCTCGCGAGTTAACGCTTTATACTTGTATGTCATACTGTAGATGAGAATACAAATCTATTATAGAACGCTGGAAATTGTTTTAAGAAGTACCACATTTTAAAAGATTATAAAAGTCAAATCTGATTATAATAATAACAAATAAAATAAATACAAAACGTTAAGTTCTACCGCTGTAAATTACTTTAAATAAATACAAGTTTACACCTGACAACATTGAAAATAAATTAAGTGCAAAGAGTTAACTCGTGTTTTCGTGTACAAACGTTGTTGACCGGACATGAGTTAATTCGTGTTTACACTTGCATTAGTTATTTCAAGTTTTGAAACGCAGGGCAATATAGACAATATATAACAAAATATGCAGGGCAATATATAGTAAAAGCAAAATATTGAAAATTATATAGAAGATATGTCCAAAGTTTCATTTCAATTTATTATGTATAAATAAAGTATATTTATTTAGATTGTTCCACTTTCATTGTTAATTCCAGAATAATAACCGGTGACATGGGATAGATTCTGTGTTAAATTGCCGGTCAACAATATGTTAAGTGAATGTAAAATTATTTTTGTTTATATTGTACCAATAGATAAATGATTTAAGTTTATGAAACACTCAAATTAATATTTTACCTCATATTTTCATTTTATTACTGTTGTTGTTTAAATGACCGTCATTTAATTGTCTCGAATCACGGCCCTGCCTCTAAATGGGTTGTTCGATATTTTAGTGATTCTTATCAGTCTTGATGACGTTCGTTTTGGTAATTCAGTGCTTCGACACCTTGTAACTTTATCTTTTTACTGGAAACCAAAGTAGGTATATTGTTTTGAATCATGACTTTGCACCTAAATGGCCTGTTGATTTTTCTAGCATTTCTTTCAGTCTTTGATAACGTGAATTGCTTTTTAATGGGTGTCTTAAAAATTAGGAGAGACCGCTGAATAAGTTGTTAAGAAGACTTGCGTAGAACAGTGTCTTTAACATGTGTGATGATCAGGGTCATCGACATGGAGTCCGTTATAGAAACATTTATTTAATTACTATTTTATTGAAGTAAGCTTCCGGTAATAGTTTGCGTAATGAAATATTAAGAAATGTCAAGTTTTTACGAACGGAGGTCGACATATAATGATTTGAGTGTTCTAGATTAGATATGGGTTAATTCCGGATTAAATTTATTACATCATTACCTTTAATAGAGACAAAAAAATAGCTGTGAAAATTATTCACAACCACCACAAATATTCGCATTAACATAATTTACGTGGGGTCATAATTCTCGAAAGTGTTTCTGTTTGTTCAACCTCTAGTGTCACAATATCTTTACACAAATTCTTTATTTTCAAACAAAAAGTAGCGTAAAAGGTTTCAATAATAAAAATTCGAAGCAGTTTGTTAAACTTTTACGAAAACGTAATGGATTCAGCAGTGGAAAATATAAAAATGTGTATATACCCGAGTGTACTCAGTTGATAATATAAGAGTTAACGGTATATGCTAACTTATTATGCTTACAAGAACACAGTTTTCTTTATCTTTATGTTCCCAGTATACGGGATGTTGCTTAGAACCTGCATTCTTAAATTGAAACAATTGCAAACATTCCATGAAGTTACAGCGATCGATAAGGAAGCGCATTATGTCAAGAAGGGAAAATCTTTGGTCTGGATCTAAATAGGAGGAATTCTTTGGAGTCAGTACTTTTGTTATTCATGAGAAAATGTAATTTCATTGAGATGGTTGCGTTGTGAATTTAAAATGAGCTGCGGAAGCTATTGAATACTTTGAGAATCATTTTATTATGGACTTTTGTGGAAAGCGGAATGGAACATTCAGATGTAAACAACCAGTGTAGAGCGATCTTTGTAATGTTAGCTGATTGTCTAGCAAAAATTTCAAACATTGTATCTTGATATTGTCTTAGAAGATTAGAAATTGTGTTAAGTGACGAACGAACGAGACAGGAAGCCAGTTTGCCTGTGAGAAAAAGTGTATTGTATGGATTAGACATAGTTGGCTAAAAACAAAATTTAAAAAGTTAAGTTTTGTCATATAGGTATGTATGTCGTTTTGAAATTTCTTTAAAATTTTCTTGAGTCTATGTTTTTTGACATTAGTACCATGAAAACTGAAAATACTTGTTTCATTTTTAAACTGTGTGGAAATATTCTGCACAAATGTATATTGCATATTTTAATCGTTTGAAATTTTATAAGTATTAAAGTTGACTTTTTAGAAAATTAAAATTGGGGTTTCCATTTAGTTTTAGGTTACAGTGAAGATTATACGTTTCATATATTTAGAATTACTTCTTAAGATGATGATTTCAAGTAGTTGAACACTGTGTGTAGCGTTAAGATATGTATTTGGTTAGATGTATGTACAATTCGAATGAAGTAATACATTACATATATTAGTAATATTACATAAATAAACTCATAATTTCTGAACGACCCTGTTGTTTTTTGAGAATTTTTCCTCGCTCTTAGTTAGTTAATTCTCTTTTACTTGTGAAAATTAATCATATAAAAAGAGATTAAACTTGTTACTAAATAAATAAATACGTTCTACATGAATCATGGGAATAATGTTAAATTATAACACAATTTGATATTCAATCATTTGAAAAATCTATTTACCCCGAATATAATACATTCCTACCTATAAATTAATATAGAATTATAAAATTCCCAACATCCCAGTCCTTAATAATGGCAGTCAACAACCCAAGTATCAACAGAATGAAATTACCATTTTTAAACCATTTACATCTTACAGATTCAAAAATAAGTTCAAACCGTACGTTTACCTTTTCCGAAATTTAAGAAAAATCTAATCTTTTAATTCGCTAATAATTACCTTTGAAAATAATTTCCAAGCTGTTCCCATTTTTCTTTGCCACATGGTGGTGTACCCTCTTAACGAGCTGTGAACTCATAAATCAGGCGTAGTCTTCACAGCGGAGAAATGGCGCGCCTATGCCCGCTAGATACCTCAAGACAGAGACGCAGGGGTGGAAAGCATCCACGCTAGTAGGCGGCGGCTGGATCAAAGCACCCGGGACTTCGCCGATTGAAATGCGGGAATCTCCTCGAACGCTCGTGGGAATGACGCCACGTGAGGTGCTAATGCTTCCCTGATGCGTGCCGTCTATGCAGACGAAGTTGGTTTGTGACTGTTGCTGCCGGGACCACGATTGACACGTGTCTTTTGATGAACAATGGATTTCTAGATTCAATACTCTTTTTGTAATAATTAGACTGTAGATCATTACGCAAATTCAATATTTTACTAATACAGTTGGAAAGATAAAATTAAAATAGAGAATGGGTTTTCTTAAGAAGCATTATAAAAGTCACTGTACTTTGAATATTTTATACATTTTTCCAATCGTGTACGTTTTGTGTTATTTTAAGCTTTCAAATCTTCCGAAAATGCATAAATACGCGAAGTATCATAATAATGTTAACCCTTAGCACTCCAGGTTGTTTTGTAATGTATCAGTAACTGCAACTAATTTTTATAGTATTCCTAGCGAAAATGAGAAATGCTATATCATTTCTTCGATCTTTTATTTTCCTTCTCAGTATTTTGATGTCTGAAAAATCTAATAATTTTAGGGTAGTTTCTTTAAGATTCATTAAAGTATTTAATATTATAACTGGTACAATATTGGAGCCTACAGAGTTCAAAGGGTTAAATTTTATTTTCTCAATATTCGATGTTTTATTATTTTAAAAGAAGCAGGTTTTAAATTTAAAAATTTTTATTATACTTGCTTTAAGATTGAAAGATAACTGTTCATAGATATTCTTGTTTTATCATTCGAACGTACTATCATGTTTTTAAATTGAATTTATTATTTAATTTATTTTTTAGACGTTATACAACGTCTGTTTCTACTGATATTTAGATAGATAGAATAATTATAATGTAGATACTAAATGATGACTAAACTTTACATTACTAAACTTAAAAAGTTATTAAATTATATTTTCTTATAGGTGTAATAACAATTAAAATTCTTACATTCATTCTTTTTTTCATTTGATTCACATTTAATTACGTTATACTCCTATTATGTAATTTTCTCTTCCTATTCTGTAAAATTCTAATTTCGAAATCATAATAATAGATGCACACTAAGCTAATTTCTTTCAAGAATAAACTCTGAGGTCAAAGAACAAAAAAGTTTCATATTGCATTAAACTTTTATAGTGCCACTTCATTACTCTCCGAGATTAATTTTGAGTTTATTAACGAACATTTTCTTCTGATGCAATTAATTATCCTTATCAATATTTCGTTAAGCATTCATAACTAAATTTTATGTAAATTGTGTAGATAGTGCTACAAGTATAAAATTTATATTGTAAAAACGATATCTCCTAAGAATCAACTTGATTGAAATTTAATGTATCATGTTGGAAATTATTTCAGCCCTTCTTGTCCATAATTATGTCTCTTATTTTTCTCTACCACCTCTATTCTCAAATCTTTAAGTCCCTTCAAATAATATAAATAACATTTATTTATTTGACACCAACTATTTACTACACAGTAATTACTATAAATTGTTTATAAATACTTTTACCACGATGTACCACAAAAGCACACAACAGTACTTTAACCAAAATTAAATTAAAAAGATTAGCATACCGAAATAAGCACATTTAATTCGTAACAGCGTTTTAATGGAAGGTAGTACTTTAATACACCGTCAGTATATAAAGAGTTTAAATGAAAAACATTTTTTTATTACAATATCACAGAGAATGATTACAGCAGAACGACATGGGTGTCAAGCCGAGGTTTCGTACTAGTTGGTAGGGAGAGGGGTAGAGAAAGGGACAGAGAGAAAGAGAGAGTGAGACGTAAATTGCGAAGAGGGTGAGCGGAAGACAGAGAGGAACAGCGTCATAATAATACAGAGAAGCGAATTACGAATTCTGAAATTCAGCTCGCGAACTGCTGCAATTCTGGCAACGGGGCGAGTTAACGAACTGTAAATTCGCGAAGTTCGCGTATCCTTTTGAAGGTGAGAGAGCGTTGAAAGTCCGGGAAGTAACAGGAAACTAACAGTAAAATGGTGGGCACCGAGAACAATCAGGAGCACGAAATCGATGAATAAAAGACTAGTAATGAGTTCGAATCGACGTTTAAATATTTGAAATGTTTTCAAGCATTTTCCGTTTCGTTGGTCAGATTATTTAATTCCGGGTGCATCTCGCTCCAAGATTTCTCGTTTCTAGGGCACGGCACGTTTCATTCAACATCTAGGCTAACATGGAGAATTCTCGTAATTAAAAAAAATACGTTAGTTGTTTCTACCGGGTGGTTCGCAGCTAAGAACAATTTTCCTTAACAACGGAGAGACGGAGATAACAATCATGAATAAATAACAAATTTTTAACCCGTTTTACGTGTTAAAATGTTGTGATTATTGTAGATTTTAATATGAAAGAGCTCATTATTTTTTAAGTTTTTTAAATAGTTGATTTTGAAGAGAAACAAATTTTCAGCGTTACGATTTATTTATAAAATTATACAAATATATATTGCAGAAAATGATCTTATAGATTAATGAACAATCATATAAATTGAAATATATATTTATCATAATATAGATATTTAAACAGGCTTAAACAACGTTCAATCCTTTGCCATATTATTTCCTTTTGATACTAAGCTCGCGTCACTTTTTATCGACAATTTGTTGAACAAAATTGGTTAACAAAATAGTTTGTTACTTTGATCCATGCACCATCAATAACATTAAATTTTATTCAATTAATCTACTAATCTTTTCACGAATTATTCTCGTTTTTCTGTGTCAAGAGGTTAAAGCTAACATGACTTCAATCGCATGTCAAATTCTTCAAATATTTCCTTGTTTACTTTGAAAACTAAATAAAATTTAACAATTGCCACAAAGCAGGCAAAAGATCAAAGAAAACTTCGACAGAGACCTTGTTTTCGGTTGAGAAAATAAAATGGTTCCGCGAGACACGAGGTAGCACCAGACATCGTGACGCTGCAAAAGTATTGTTTAATTGACGACTATTAAATAAACTGCGACTTATTAAATATACTTTGTATGCAATATACATAATTATCGATAAATTAAGTAACAATTTCTTATTGCAAAATATATATAATTATCTATAAATTAAATAACAGTCTCTTATTGTGCAATACATACTATCGATAAATTGAATAATATTTCTTATTAAACTCTACACGCAATCAGCGAAAAACTGGGAAATTTGCGTATACGTTTTTCCTGATCCGCCAAAAGG
The DNA here is from genome assembly GCF_051020985.1 of Nomia melanderi. NCBI lineage: Eukaryota > Metazoa > Arthropoda > Insecta > Hymenoptera > Halictidae > Nomia > Nomia melanderi. The sequence continues at coordinate 3,940,314 of NC_134999.1, read as the reverse complement.
TTAAATGAGAACACCGATACAACTTCAATTTCAAACGTCACAAATATTGATCGCAAACAAGCAATTTGTACAGGGACGTTTCCCTCGAAATGGAACGAGAGTGTCTCAATTTTCATGTCGTTAGAGACGCTGCCGGGAATATTTACCTAACGTTGCTCCTTGTTCTTCCCGTGGTTGCCGAAGAGATCGTTGACAGTGACGAATGCACTCCCAACATCAGGCGTCTGTCTCCTTTCGCGCGGATCCAAAGTAAAAAATGTCACCGTGCTCCGAGAAGAAACGCAATGAAAAAGATTTGACTGTTTTTTTACTCGCCGACACGATTCATCGTAAATGTAGTCGGAATTTGTCCCGCTTTAATTTCTGTTTCGGTTTCCTCGGGCTTTCCTTGCGTTTCAGTTTTGTTCTTTAATTTCTCGCTGCGCTAAGAGCTTTATAAGAATTTATAGTTCATGGATTTGTGATTATTATTACGCGTTATCAACGTAAGCTGGTTAGATTCATTATGCGGGATTTTCCGTCGCCTGAACAGAAAGTATATAAGTTCGTTTTTTTCTTCTCAAGCTTATTTGACTATTCTTCTTGCTTTTATGGGTTTTTATGGGTGTTTTCTTTGCATTTATCGTAGAAATGCGACGAAAGGAATTATTAAATATTTATATTAAATAAGAAAAACGAAGAAACTATGAAGTATTTATTTAATATTGAATTATTAAATATTAATATGTCATTATCAAATACGTAGTTTTCTTCGGGAAAATACATCTTACAATATCCTAATTTATTACACAAAAATGTTATTTGGGAACTTCTCTTATATTTATAAAATCTTCCATACTACTCATTTGACTTTAAAAAAATATCAAACAACTCTGTTATTCTGAAATATTTTTATTTTTTAAAATTAGGAAACGAAATTAAAATTTGTATTCGCTCTGGATAAATTAAAAATTTTCGTTTATTACCAATTTCTTATGAAAAAGATTCTAAAGTGTATCTGTTTGGTTAACCAAAAAATCCTCATATGTTCAATTGAAGTTTAAAAAAAAATTTCATTTCGTTAAACACAACTTCAATGAACTATGCGTGGCGTATTTTAAGTGGAAACTTTCTATTGCCTTTTGCTTTACTTATTTGTACTATTTATTAATGCGTTATAATATAAACACGATAATATAATACAACTGTGAAGCAAAACGACGAAACTTTTTAACCAATTTAATAATTTTGGATACGTTATAATATAATCGCAACATTGAAAAGTGAAATGACATGACTTTTTAACCAACTTAACCTTTTAAGTACTTATAGACCTGCTCACAGAGCTGTACATAAAATATCATGAATTTTGAAACCAGTGAAATTTTTGTTATATAGTTGACACTGATGCTGTATATAAATATTTAAATAAATGAACACAAATAAATATAATGAATTTTTGTATTGGTTACTACAAACAAGAATATTTAACATTAATCAGTAATTTTCAGGCTTCCATAGTTAACCACGTAATTGTGTTCAACGAGTATACACGTCATCTTAAAATCAAAATGATATTATTTCTTATTCGTAATTCTTCTTCGTTTTGCTTTAGCTTTTCGTTAGAATATATTATATGTGAATTTGGCCTACGTTAAACGAATTTATTTGCATTATCAGTGATTTCTGAAATTAAATTCCACAGTTAACAGGTTAACGGTTAATGCATTTAGATACTTCAACGATATTGTATCTCTCGAGAACGGAATCACCTTACATTGCGTCATTTTATTCGCAAGTCGTACTATATTATATTGAAGTGGAATACAGCTAATTCAGACCAGCGACCGTAACCGTCCTTTGTGAAAATCAATAGTGTGGTCGATGATCGGAGACCAGTCCAGGTGGTTAGAAGTTACCCGAAAGACATTGCAGAGTTACCGGTTCATGCAGAATTTCCACAACAAGCTGAGTTAACGAGCTGTGAACTCGTGAACACACCTTGGAAGTGTTACGAGGCGGCTTTGGGAACACAGTAGGAAGTGAACCCCCCGTGGTAAATTACGCGTGTATAATGATAATGGCGGGAGACAAGGAATCCATCTGCGGTAACACGTCTCTTCTGCAAGTGTCAGCCCGTTAATAGGCGATTCGCGATTACGAATTGGGAGCGCGACCAACGTACGGCCTGCTTTAGAAATCTTGTCTCACTGGGAAAACCGGCTGAACCCCCTGCGATTTATTTAACCTCGGGATTGCTTCGGCAAGTAATTTCAATGAATTAATCTGTCGCCAACCATACAAGAATGCAATTGCTTTATAATTAATGCTCTTTACTGAAATGTAAGAACACCTTCGTAGGATATTAATGATTGGTATTGTTAACATTAGAACTGCATCCGTCAAAATGACGAGTTTCAATTTTCTTATTTTATAATTATTGACATTTCGGACTCATGACGAAAATTTTAATCTGAATTTGAGAAGTTGAAGTGTTATTCATTTGTTTTAAATGTAAATTAAATATTACTTTTCTATTATCAACTTTGGAGTTAACGTAGACATAGAACGAGCATCAAAATCTGTTCTTTTTCTAATAAATTAGTGACGATTGAGTGGTTGTGTCGATCGTAGTTAAGAAATAAATCATAAGGCGAGAGATTAAACATATTAAACATTTGTAATGATTTGAAAAATAATGTGTGTAATCGACTGAAATCTATTGTCATAGTTTTTATGAAGATTGCATATTAGTCCTGCTAAACACTCGGAAATTCTAGTGTATATTCATCTTGTCAGTTTAGTTTATTTTAAGTATGCACAGAATTGGTGAAATAATACAACTATTTCATTAGCAATTGAATTTTTTAAATATTGTTATTGATGCAATTTTATTAAGGTAACAGTATTATTGACTGTGTGATGTTCGATGAAGAGGTGGAGTTCAGAATTTTTATATTAGTTATTTCTAATAGATTAGTTGTTTAAATAATAGAAAAGAAATAAAAAACTAATTCTTATGCCATAAGAGTACATGGACATTGTTGAAAATGAACTTTTGAAATTAAGATAACAATTTTTAATCAGGAATTAATATTGTCTATGACATTTTTACGTTATAAGTAGTTTAACTAATAAATTTAATATAGTTGTATAATATAATATTAAGATAACAATCAACTTTTTATGTAATCCTCATATTTACTGCATTTCCTCTGGAATTACCTTTAGCTTTCTTGATTATATAAAAGCAAAAACCTGATTTACCTAAATTTCCATGAAATAATTCATACTTCAGTTTTATATTGAGTGCGTTAATAGATCTCCTCTTTATTTTGTTTCAGGTAAGTCATCCAGAATAATGTACTTAGATGAGAATCGAGTTACCGGGACGAAATTTGAAGATTGGTGAGTGTGTCTGAACCAATTGAGTTCCTAACAATGCAATCGGATTTTAGCGTATTATGAGCTGACGGTTTAATTTTGTACAATTCACAATGCTGCCGCTGCTGTTGCAACTGTAGTAGCGGTAATAACATCTCATTATGCTGTCCAATCTCATTAATTTGAATTTTCGTCGAAACGAGTAAAACAGTTCTCTATGCTCCAGGAAAATGTTTTCCCTACTTTGTACACTTTGTTTATTATAATTATGTAAAACCATCCTATACGACTTACCATTATTACACGTTTATTTTTGTTCCATAGAAAGTTCTTAAATATGTCAGAAAATTATAAAATTACTAAACTCATTTCTCAAAGACACGAATAATGACAACTACTGATACATTGAGAAAAATTCTGCACTTTTTCCTATCTTAACTTAACAACTTAACTCAAGTGATATCAATTTTTCGGTATATTACGAGAAACAATAATTGGTATAATTATTATGATTATACTCCTTTGAAATGTTTAAATAAAATAAATAAATTTTTCTTACTAACGAATCAAATAAATATAAATTTTCGTTATTTCTGAGATTTGAATTCGTATAAACATTTTCATTATTTAATAAAATAGTGAAATCATACTGCAAATGGCATGCTTTTGTTAAAATCTTATAATGAGTTTTGAAATGCGTTATCTAGAAATGAAAAATCATATTCGACACCATATGTAACTTTACATAACGTATCACGTTATAGAAATGTAATATGTAATATCTCTTCATTCAAAAATGACTACGAAACGAAAATTAATCCGACTCCGGCTTTACGAACAGGTATCCCATTAAAGTAGACTCAAATGAAATTTCGGTTCGACGAAATGAACATTTTTCGTATTTAATACCAGTGAATGTTCGCTACATTGATGTATGTACATAATACAATAACATGGAAATATTGAAAGTGTAAAAAAATTTCATTTAATTTTTTGCTTAATAAATCTCATCATCAAGGAATAATCTTATGTAAGCATGGAAAATAATCTACGATAATCTGAATGTACATAAAAAATCGTAGTATAATTACCTTTCACTCAAACTTCGTTAAATTTTAATTTGATTATGTAGTAGAGTTAATTTTGGTTAACTTTCGTTGATTTCACAAACAAATAAAATTGAAATTCTTATTCTTTTCGTTAAACTTAATGGATATTTAATATAATATTGAATAAGTTTTTTAATATTATTTTTTCCTGGTAGTTACTATGCATTATACTATGCACTATAATATTGTGTGAAATTCTATAATAAATTTCTCTAATAACAAAATTTTTACTTCGCCCTTATTTTTCGAAACAATTATTTTTCTGTGATATATAAAAAAACACGCAAATTTTAATGCTGAGTATAAATATATACTTTTAATCATTTTAATTAACGTGTTTCGCAGATTTGGGATTCTTTTTGCTCTAGAAATATGTTTCAGTTATAAATTAATCGAAATAAAATGTCCAATAGTTGAGTAATACAGTTTCCATCAATAATTTCAGGGAAATTATAATTATTAAGTTATCAAAGTTCTTTTATATCTGGAATAGAAGTTTTAATTTAGCTGCGATTATTTTCGGTTCACCGATCGAGAATGAGAGACGTTTTACCGTGCGCCAGAACCAGTATTTTAAAATCGTCGAATCGATGATGTCGTAAAAGTTTTAATTGTAGCCTGCCGATTGCATTATTTCTATCGTGTTGGATTTGCTTAAAACATGTGATTACAACGACGTACTTGGCATATGAATTGTCCCCTGTTAACAAGGGAAATTTTAGCTGGCGAATGTCTCTTGATTGATTATTGCGCGATAGTCTACATTTTATGATAACTCCCCTCTCAACAGTTTATTATTGATTTGTTTAATTGATTACATGCATGTTGTATGTATGTTGCATTTCATCAGTTTACAGAACATACTTCATTTTTTTTAAGAGAACAAATTTTCTGTTCTAGTATAATATTGATTTCAGAAATTTCGTTTGAAAAGTTCGTTGAAAATTCGCTTTTTCAACAAGCTCAAATATTTAAAATTCTATTCCTATTGCTGAAAAATGTGTAATATATATTACATGAATAATTGTCAACTAACTGTTTAATTTACCAAGTATTTGGTATATTTAAAAAATTTGTTTATTAATTATAATTATTTTTATTATTTATTTTATAATATTTTGAAAGGTGTACATTGCTGTTCAAAGATTTGAAGTATATTTTGATTTCAAAACAACCGATGCATTTCTTAAGAAAATGTTGCATTGATAATTTGTATCTTGCTGTAAAAGTAAAAGGGTTTTTACTTGTAATTGAATCATTCATTGTCTTCTTTAAAAAACATTTCCTAAATATTCAACAAATAAAATCCTGAGTAATAATTGAACAGAGAATATTAAGAATCATTTATGGAATGGAACTGTATTTTATACTGTATATAAAAAATTTAATGATACGGCTGCTCTGTCATATAAATATGAGAAATTTCGTGTGAAGTATTATCATTCATATACTATTTGAATAAAATTTCGACAAACTTAATAAAATATATGATTCTATGTATTACCTTTAATATTCAAAATAATTTGCAAAAGTACATTGCAAATGATAATCTTCTTTTTATGACAACAAATATTTCAGGCTAAACTAACTGAAATTGATAATAACTATTAAAATAATTTTATAAAATATGATATCTATGATATCAGAACAGAAGTGATATTTTATTAACAAATTTAATGTATGTAAAACATATGTATTCACATACAGTATAACTTTGGTTATAAAGAACAATGTAACTTTAATCTTTCTCATTCTGCCCATATGGTCAGCATTTACAAGAAAAATGTTATCGGAAGCTACCATTACCTTTACGTGTCATCAAAATGGAAATATGTCTATCATAACAGTGATGTCCCTTATTCTACCAACATCTGAAAGAATTTCATGTTACAGAACTTATATGCGTCCACCACCGAAAGACCACCTTCCTTTCTTTAAAAATATTACAATCATAAGAAATTTACTTTCGTTATTATATTGCCCATAAGAAAATACTAAAACTTCCTTCTCACTCATTTTTATCATATTTCTACTTACCATTTAAGGAAAAACACTGACTAGTGATTGCGTGAACTCCTTGTACAGTAGAGCTTCATATGTGAGTTGAAAAAGTCACAAATAAATTTGAACTAATGGTTTTATTGTTTTTCAAAATATTCTCCTTCTACATTGATAAATTTTTAATTTTGTTGTGTCAGCTGTGTCAGCACTGTGTAACCTTAAAAAAGTAAACTTCTACGAAAATAACATAAATTCCTGTGTTCTAAGATTCCCGAAATTTTTACAGCAACCTACGTACACACATAAAAAATTGTTGCGAATAATAGCTACAAAAGAAAGATACAAAAGTTACATGATAAATTCGTCTTATTACCAGTGGAAACAGAAACCAAAGGAAAGACAAAATTTGAACAATTGATTTATTATACAATACGCGCATTGATATAAAGTTAAAGGAACGAAAGAAAACGCAGAATTTTTAATCGAATTTTAAAACCGGTCCTTTTAAGGGTTCGTAGTACGGTTAATGTTAACCTGTTAACTGCGTTCGACGAGTATATGCGTCATCTTAAAGTCGAAACGATAGTACTTCTTTCAGCGATAAATTATTTATTATTTCAAATTCACATGTAATTCTTCTTTATATTATAGATGCATTTAGCCGACGTTAGGCGAATATACACTTCGTTATTTTCATTACGAGATTTCATGCGAGATTTGATTATCAGAGATTTCTGGAATTAAATTTCACAGTTAACAAGTTAAAAGAAAAAAAACAAGTCTATTGAAAAAATTGTAGAGTTTTATAAAAGTACGTGAGAACTACATGACAGCGTACGTGTGCTATCTTTCTGTCCGTAAGTTTACCTCAGTGTAGCCTGAATGGAGGCATCGGACGGGTAGGATGAACGCGTTGTCGTCCGCGCGAATTTACCCACTGGTACGACGCTTTTTTCAGAGAGTTTGCCTTTCGAAGCTAGGCTAGGCCAGAGTAAAACGCGATTCGCACGATCGGCAGGTGCATCCCGGCTGATTTGTTGCCCGCCTTATCGCCGCCGGCTACAGGCCTTCGATACCAGTGATCGTTTCCTATATTTTACTACGGCCGTGATTTATCGTCCGTTTCGCGAGTTCCCTGCTGCAATTATCAGTAACTCGCTCCCGCTGGGCAAGAGATTAGAAGCCGATCTCGTTGGCCGGCTCTCGCAATGTTTTATCGGCTTCGACTGACGATTTAACCTGCTTTGTCCACTGCACGTCCCACAGGAACGTGTATGAAGCAAGAAGATTGTCATTCGATTTGGTCCAACGAACTTCGCTCTCCGAGGAACAGCTAGTAACATTTCCTATGTTCTGATTTTAGCTTTCGGATATTCCAGTAATTAAAGATGTGTCAAGTCGTTCTGTTCTGTTTGGTTTTCTGTTGGCTGTTAATACAAACACGTATATTTATTTGTAATTGTTATACGTCCCGATAGTTTTTTAAATTTATTTTTAATGAATCATTGTTGACTTTGAGTATAAACTGTCGCTAGTTTGTCATACTCGACAAAAATAATAGCATTGGGAAAGTATTAGTATTTTTATTTTTTATTTAGTGAGAAGAATGTTTTTGTTTTTATAAAATAATGAAAATGATAATTCGCACGAAAGTGATACCTCTTAACTACAAAACACATATGTTATTTATCTTAATTTAGTTTCTCGTATTTTATATATTTGTGCATTTTGTAAATACACTGCTTTAGGCATTTAGTGGTCAATACTAACTTAATAATGACAAGAATAAAACGAAAAATTTAAAATTTTCTAATTCTTTACAATGAGAGAAAGCTATTAAGATCAATTTTAAGGATACTGTCAGATTTACATTATATCGAGAAAAAAACTGAGTTTGTAACAAATCGTCGCAACACATTTTCCTCGGTTAACAGAATTTTCAATCGTTGAGATATTCCGATGAATAGGTTAATCGATTTTGGTAACACGTTGATACAGCTTTTACGTTTCTAAGCTTTCATTCGATGCGTTATTCTGCTGCATTAAGTGCTTCGGAAGCCGCAGCGCTCGGTTAGTCAACTCGATTACACAAGACATAACTTACACAGAGAAAATGACGTTCCCTTCGTTTCTAGATACCACGCACAGCGTCCTTCCGCAGAATTCGCAAACGGCGTGCCGCTGAATGCACCTGCTGCAACTATAACTGCAACAACGTTGCATCATACGCGCTATTTGTTCAAACGTCGGCGTTCATTCAGTACACAAATATACTTAACTACGTGGCATTATCTGAAGTAAATGTACTGTATAATCAACCGACCGAATTGTCTTGCTATTTGCCACTTCACGGAATCGAATCATACCGTATGCAATAGAGTGCAGAGAGGGATGCGAGCTTGCGGCATTCCTATTACCAATCCTTTTGGCAAGATGCTTCCTCGGAGAACATATGATGACATCCTGTTATCGTGTTTCCGAAGTTACATGTAGATTGCATAGCTACCATTTCTTTTATGATTAGTTACTTGTCTTCGAATGTTTTCTCTGTATATAGTATTTCTGATATTAAAAGCTTTTTTTTTATAAAAACTACTATATCTGTCAAAATGGTTTTGTTTTTTTGTTTTACAATTACTGTGGTTGCAGAGATGTTCGTATAGAATTTGTTTAAAAAATTCATAATTTTATTTATATAGTAAGTACAATAAATGTTCTTTAGAGATTAAAGAAGTTTATTGCTACAACTATTTATAAGTCGTTACGTACAAGATAATTCTTAATTCTCGATTAATATTAGAATTATCAAGAATTTAGAGAAATGAGGTCGATCTTTATAACTGAACTCTTTATCACTTATTTCTTTTTACTTACAAAAACAGAGATTTTAAATTTTACAATTGACGAGATAAAAAATTAATTTCCTATTAACTGCACATGTACTTTCAAGATAAAACATTGATAACATGGAAATAACTGTTTACTTAGACTTACGTACAACAAAGTAACAGTGATTTTTATATTAAACTAAACTGGAAGCCCACTTGTCCGACACGTCATTGTATAGCAAGGATTTAAGGGGTTAACAACAAACATTTCAAATGCAAGAAACATTCCATTAGTTCGTCCAACCCCAGTATTTCCGTCACATAAACAAAAAGCGCACCATGCACCATGTGCATCCTCCATTCGATCACTCTGAACTTTTTCCACGAGAGATGCGTTCGACAACTATTTCCTCCGCTCATCACGAGGCAAATGCCACGTGCTGCGAAACGCAACTGGGGAAAAGCAACGAACGCCAGCGGGACGGTTCATATGGAAATTCTTTCCCGGGGTGGCTGGCGAGCCACGACTCCGGCGAAGGGTGCCGCGGGCCGGGAGAGGGCTGAGGGGTCAGGGGAGCATTATCTATGTAAAGGGGTGGAGAGGTCGTTATGGAATTGTGGCGCGCGGCTGGTTCGTCCCTACCGTTCTCCCATACCAAAGAGAATGTTAGTACCGTCGAGCTGCCCCCGCCCTCCCGCCCGCCTTTTCCTCCAGGCCCGTGGATCCCGTGGCAACCCCTACCAGCCACTCTTTCACCGACAGGGGTAGCTTTAAAGTATCTAGATGGCTCGGTGGCGTGATGCCGTGATCAGCAGGCCGGACTTATCTGCGGGGCTCTAGTGGTTCTCATTTCAAGACTCGGTTTCGGTTCCAAGGTCACCCAGATTCTGGCCAACCGATCTTTTGTTTTCAAGAGAAGGTCGTTCAGAAAGATCGTTAGCACGTTGACTGCCACGATAGATATAGAGGATGCATCTAGGTTTTGTGGTATGATATTCTTTTAGGTGTCGGTAGAATGGAGAACATCACTGATAGAATAAACGTATTTTGATTTTGATCATACGCAAAGGTAATGTTAGCTTCTGATTGCATGTTTCTGGTAAATAATCATGCGGATTGAATAAAAAAGAATGAAGTTATATTGTTGTTTATAACCAATATAATAGCGCATATAAAACGTTATTTATCATGTGATTGGAAAACTATTCGATGATGTTTATGTATAGTTTTTAGGTTTATAAGTATTTGTAAAAATATTCAGCATTTCTTAAATGCTAATATGAAGTACAGAATAAATAACAGTATTTGATTAATAAAATTAAGAAAACAGAAAAATAAAAAAACTGGAAGTGATGGCACATTCCATATAGAAATGTTTGCTCATAGATGTTTAACAGGAGTGCATTTCAGTCGGTGCTCATTCAAACTGCTTCTAATTGGTTGAAAACGAATACTTCATATCTTTTTTTTAATATACTCATTGTTAATTAGTTTATTCATTTTTCGTTGAGTTTTATTAATATATTCATAATGACCGAAAAACAGGAGATTGCACTTGCAACAGTGGTATTTGAAATAAATGCAACTCGAATCAATAAAAGACGCAGTAATTATTAATATAGAAAGATAGAAACTCTTTTCCACGTCCACGTTTCAGAATTGCTACTGAAGATTAACAGTATCGATGTTTTTTTACGCCAGAATGAAATACATGATTTCAAGCTTCGCGTTTGTTGCCTTTTTTATGCCGTTTGTGAAGTTCAAACCGTACTTCTTCGGGCGTTCGCAAGTGATCGGTGGAACAAGAGCGAAGTAAAGTTTCCTTCTATTTTATGCCGCTGCATTGGTTTTATACCGGCATGTTCTCCGAACGGCAAATATTGATATATACGAGTTACCGGTAGTTGCCAAGTTATCACCTATTTCACCAGGAATTTCGCGTTTGGCTTGTTCGCGACTTTTGGCAGCAAGCCGCGCACTTGAAAACACGAGGGGGTAAGGGGCGATGGCAACATAGAAATTGATACTTAATATCAAAATGCTGATGTGTAACCCGAAAACGTGAAAAGCAATATGACGAAAGAAATGTTTTTATTTAGATGATTGAAAAAAATAGATGACTGATTTTACTTCGTAATATTAGATACTTTATTCGTTCGACTAACGAACGTAATCTGATTAAGATAAAATACTCCCTTCATGTATTTGTTATATTTTTTGCTCTTTTAAAAAATACATTTTGTGTCTTTGATAAATTAATAGTATTATGTATATGCGCCATATGTATTTATGAATGGAACAGCGTGATAAAATAAAATAATACTATTTCTTTAATCATTATTTTTTCCGGTTGGTATTATAATTATAATATTATTAACGATTTTAATATATTGCACGAATATATATTATGGTATTAATAACGTATATCTGTAGTCAATTTTATGTTGAGTTTACATACTCAAAAAACGAAGAAATTATTCTCGGATTAAGCAACAAGAGATAGTCTTCTTTTTTAAAGAGTCACGGGTCTTAGACTGTGTAAACAAATTATTATAGGTTAGTTTACAATAATAACTAAACTATTAATATTCAATGATAGTTGATCTAAATCATTGCACATATAAGGATTATAAATAACTTAACTAGCCAATTATTTACTAGACTATAAAAGTTTGTGTATTTATAAGCAACAGAAAATTCTATTTTTAATATAGTTTTAGATTGTGCTTAATCCGCTGAAGCTATTAATATACGAAATATTATTTTAATTAATTTCAGCTTCTCTCAATTAATCCGTGGAAATGTAATTTTAGACAAACGTCCGCAGACCATTAATTACATAAATCGAAACGAGTACTACAAAATGTAATGAGAATTCTACTAAATCAAGGTTATCATTGGAATATGTAATTAACGATGAAAAATTACTATTTATAATCGCAAATTAAAATTTCAAACTGAGATTTAAAATGATCGCGTTAGTGAAATACTTAATCAAAATTTCTAATGTAAGACAATTCTTAAAACAATTTTAAAAAGCCAAACAAAATATTCCCATTAAACAAATTCTTTGTACTAATACATTTCACTAACTATCTAATGTTTAATAATCATCGCTTTTAATCATTCAAATTTTCAACTGCAGCCAATTAAAATTGCTTACTTTCAACACATTTTCTAATATTTTTTTAGTCATCGTCTTTAACGTTCACCAACAGTCACCATGAAAATATTGGAAAGCATACATCGTTCAGCGGTGAAGAGTTTATTATAAATAAATTCATTTATAATAAACTCTTGAATTTATTTATAATAAACTCTTCACCGCTGAACGATGTACTATAATTTATAATAAACACATCAGTTGTCGGGAGTATTAATTTTCGTCGCACACCTAGTATACTTACAGGAAATTTTGTTTTTTTCGGTTGACCCTGTTTAATCCGTCGATGTTTAATTCGACAACGGATATTATATACCAAATATTTACGACCTTCAAAGTTTCCGGCATATTTTCTGTTGCGTCGGTGTGTACCTCGGCCAGTTTCGAGTCGACTGAAAATTCCTGAGATCACGAGCCGCTGAAAATTCCGCTTGAACTGAGGTTGAATTCTATCGCAGGAATATTTTCTGCACTGCTTGACAAGCATCTCGGTAGTAACGTCTCTTTATATGCCCGAGAAGATTGCGAATTATTTCGATTGGTCGTTGCCACTCGTACGTCTGCCTTATTTCTTCCCGAATGGTTTATGTTTCCCCAGAAATCTTTCTGCTGATGCTACACGCTACTTTTTTACCCTCGACAAACCCTTCCACCGAATTCTTCGAAGTATTACGTGCTGGTTGCTGAAGTATTTCAATATTCCGATAGAAATTCTTATTTTTGTTATTACATTATATGACGAATAAATTTAATCTGATTATTTGCGAATAAATGATATTTAATATATTCATCATTCACGAATAATGAATGAATTAAATTTATTCATAATTCTGTATTTATTATTTTGCATAACTTGTGCAACGCTGCATATAACAACATAAGAAACGTAAATGATGTTTCCCTGCTATCAGTCGAATTTGTAAATGTAAATAAGAAATGACGAATAGCGAACAACAAATAAAATTTCCCCACGCGAATAACTTAAATAACAAATAACCGAATAAAAATTGACAATATATGTTCGTTATTGTTATTACAAACAAAGATTTATTCGAATAATGCCCGACGTTGATAACACAAACATATATGTCACCTTCTTCCCAAGAACATAGTATTTCATGAGGCAATTAGCGTTTAGTATAACTTCGTCTTATCGATTAAACGATGAATGATTATCGTTAATGATCCTTACGATCACTGTTTGCTGCGGGCCTGCTATATACCGTTCCGTGGGAAGGGTGTGCAGTACGCGTTTTGCTAATATCGCGAGTAATAGGAAGATAATCGGCTTGCCTGTCCTAAGTAAATGACATTCAGCTTGATAATTAGTATTCAGGCGTACGGTTTTATCAGGGAAAGGATTTAATTACAAACGAGGATAACAGCTAAGTAGAATGCCGATAGATCGCGCAGATTTCCCTTGTCACTATCAAGATCTGCACGGCTATCAATTGCGACCAGTTACAGCGGGTCACTGCTAAGATATACTGCCTTCGCGTTATGTTAGTACGGACATAATGAATGACGTAAATCACCGTCATGATACGGCTGTGATTTAGTGAGCCTTGCTACGGAAAAAAAGCACAAAGGAGAAATCGATTAATTGGACCGACCGTAACGCGAAGGATTTCAATAATCGAGTTTCAGCTGCGATATCAATCACAATCAGAAGACGTGATTTATCATGCATGTGATTGCAATTCTGCGCGTTCAACTGTCCTGTTTCATTGTTTTTATCTTATGGAATATTTCTGGGATTATAGTCCGTGTAACAAACAATACTGAGAATGATTATTGTTATTTTACTGTTAGTTCTTATTCTTTCAGTTCCGAGGTACATCGATGTTACTTATTGTTCACCGCATACAGTCAGTTTTATCAGTTTATATATACCTTTCGAGATTACAGTGTTAGAAGAGAAAATATGGAATGTTTATCAAATGTTAATTGGTTTATCTATTAAAATTTAATAGATTTTAAGAAAATTAATGTTTCTTACATCTATTTGCCAGAAAATTTAAGTAAATTACAATACTTTTTATGTAATATTACATTTACTAGACCAATGTTAAAATGTCCAAAATTATCATTACACTTACTGAAATGAATAATAAATAAATTTTTGTTCATTAGAACAGATTTCTTTGGGAATTTTAATTTTCCAAGGACAAAGGAGACTAATTTTTCTCAAAATTGAATCTTGGTCAATGCCATATTCATCTCTTTCAAGTATGAACTTTGTAAACAAGAGAAATAATACCAAGAACTTGATATCTGTGAATTTCTGGAACTCGTAATTTCTTCTTAACAAAACCTTCAATTACATTCCATAATCCTGAAAAATTGACTTGTACATTTCTTGGATTCATGCTTGTTTTCTAAGAAATTTTCTAATAATATTTCATTGTTCAATGTATTTACCTTCGACCCAACAAGGGCAATGAGTACAGACCAGAGAACTTATGAGTCCTGGGAGGCTGCAAGCCTTGCCGCACCATGTATCCCAGGGAAGGAATAGCAGTCTTGGATTATTTAGCATGAAATGGACATCTTCTGGCCCGGTACGTAATATTAATATGGTCTCCAGCACTCGGTGCGGCAGAGACAATGGCGGAGATTGTGTTGAATGCAGTAATCAGAGGGCAGACTGCGTCCTGAGGGACTTTGCCTTGGCTCCTCTTGCTCGCCTTACTTCTCTCTCCGTGTTGATCCTCGGGTTCTTCACTTTACGCTCGATATCCTCTTCTTTTCGCTTGAATATACTTTTTTCGGTTTTCCTTTCATTTTCTTGTTTGCCGAATCGAGATTCGTTCGCTTATTTTTCATTTCTTTTGGACATTGCTTGAATGTATTGTATTTGTCGAGATCTCGATTAATTCTTATTGCAATGTACATATTAATAAATAAGTTTATTTAATAATTTTCCCAAACATTCCCTCACTATTTCAATAATCACGGAATAAAAAATTAAACATTTTTCTTTGCTAGTCAAGCACTGATTATAATTAGTCCGTAATACTAAAACTACCGAACAGTTAAATTGACTTTTTGAAATTTCTCTATAGAAACTCTAAGAGTGTATCTATCTAAAAACTTTAATTAATCTACAATTCAGTTTGCGTATTGCTAAATTAATTTCTTTAATAATTTCTCAAAAAAAATATCTGTTATCTTTTTAATAATTGCAAAATGAAGACATCAGGAACGGATCGTTTTGACCCGTCTGGTAGTTTTAGAGTTGAGAAACAGATTAACTGCTGGTAGCTAATGCGGCATTCACATTGCCAGACATCTGCCTACAACATTCCCCTCAAAAACATTTTCAATTTTCTTAACAAATACTTCTAAACACTGAACATACTTAGCTGTACCTGCTGACATATCCTTGTTCATTGCGTACATTTCAGTTAACAACTAGCACGTAACATATCCATGATTTTTCAACAAAATAGTGCCCGCTAAGCCAAGGACACCTGAGTAACATGTGCACGCAAAATGCAGGTTTTAATTAATATCCCCGCGTTTTAATTAACGTTTCACAACAAAGCGTGTATCATTTTATAGCTGCTCATCGCGCGCCTAGCAGGCGGATAAAGAGGCACGAGAGCAGCTCGAGGAACACAGACAAGAGACGGCAGGGTGAGAGAAGCATCGTCGTCGTCGACGACGGCGACGACGGCGACGTCATCGTGAGAATCGCGGAACTGTTACCCAGCCTGACGGGTTTGTTCCTCTCTGTGATGGATTATCGTTGGATTTCACAATACTCTTAGACCCCGTTAGGCCGCAATTTCTTCAACGTAACGACTGCTCCCTGCTGTCGCGGAGCTCTGGGTCCTGATGGGTACATCACCGCGATAGCTTCGAACTATAGGTCGATTTGAGTGCAATCTCTGGTCGCGAGCCTGCTACCCCATCGGAAACCCCGATATGGACTGATACGTTTGCGAAATCAGACGCGAAATTATTCCGGCTGCCGTGAAACTTTAGTGCGCTGTGTGGGTACATCTCGCGCGTACGTGTATTTGTACTGTTGGCGGATGTGTGGTTGAAATTGTGTAGTATAGTGTATCAAATATGGGAGGGATACAGCAGCGTTTAAAATTCTGGGAATTATTATGTGAAGTTTCAGAAAGTTCAGATACTGATTTTTTCGTGCATTTAGAGATTTCTTCATGCATAATGTAAAATTGTTGTCCAGTTTAACATTCTGGGAATAATTATATGAAACTTAGAAAGTTCAGATAAAAGATTTTTTCTTGTATTTAGGGACTTACGTACGTACTGTATGAAATTTTTGACGAATCAGGTTAATGATTTCTTTTCCTATTCAGGAGTGTATGGAATATACATATAATATATAAAATATATTGAAAACACAAATTAGGAAGTTTAAATACCGATTTTTTCTTATATTCAAAAATTTTGTATACTTAGGTATATAGTTTACAATCTTGAAAGGTTAAATTGAAAAGTTTTTTTGTATTCAAAGGTTTATGTGCAGATAAAGTAAGAAATGATGAGTTATACATCTAGAAGTATCTGTTAGATGTTTACAAAAACATATAATTTGAAAACATTGTTGACATAAAATAATGAATAAAAAGTGAATGAGATGCCAGATTAATGGTTCTGTACCTAATTTCTCATCAAAACGGGTAATCTAAGTAAAAAAACATGGAAAGATCTGACTAACATTAAAAATGTAGAAGGTTATCATTTTTCCAATTTAAAAGAATTTGTTTTGGATTAATAGAATTCTTGAAGTTCGGCGTAACTGTGCGTTTAAGAATATATGATTAAAAAACACTATTTGAGATAAAAAAAGTTAAAGCATTGTTCTTCTTCAAGGGGACCTAGGTCTTCGATCTTTTTATCTTCAATAATGCCTTTGAAAGATTGTTGATCAACTGAAGGAATAAACTGGAAAAGTTCTTCAATATTATTCTCCTCTTTACCATTAACAAGCATAGAAGTTTTTCTGTTTGGAAAAGTACACTCAACTTTTCTTCAAAATATAATAAACGAGTACATAACATTGTCAGAGTTCTTTTAATATTTAAAAATGATTTGATATCGTAATATTACATATGTGCGATTGTTTTGCCCAGACGTGTAATTATGCGATAAAAGTTCACGGAATGTTTTTGTTAGGAAAGTAGAAATTAAGCGAGGTTAAAAGTGGTAATAACGGCTGGCGATATAAACGGGCAATTATTCCTGAAATTACGTTTCGCGTTAAGTCGTAACAATAATAACATTTAAATCGTTAACGTTTGTGGTAACGAATGCAATCTTTGTATTTTGCAGAAATTAAAACTTTTTATAGGATGAGTTTTGAAATTCAGTCAACCACATCTGTTCTATGATGATGGTAAAAAACTGTCGTCGAAAACGTAAATCGTCTATTTTCATTAAATTTACGTCATACGTTTCACGATGCTTCTTAAAATGAATTTTGAGAAGCATTTTGAATACATTAAATGAATATAGAATTGAAATGTTTCATCACTATATTTTAGTAAGTAGGGGATCTCGTAAAAAGGATAGTAAAGAAGGGTGTTTCGAATTATACTACATGGGGAAAAAATGATTCGTTCCTGCACATGCTAATAAAAATTCTCTTAACTTCTTTACAGTGCGAGGTGGGATGTCTACTTATCTTTGTTACGGCCCTATGGTTTCGTTACTACTAGCACATTTATTGTCATCTTCTCATTTACCGTGTTTTTCTACTGAATCTACGTTTAGACCATTTTCTCTAACTGCAAATATAACATTTTTTTAGCCTTTCTTTGATTTCTTCTGTCTAGAGAAAATATCTAAATAACTGAAAACCTGTAGTAATTTTAATAGTTATTATATATAGTTAACTTGTGGTTAATTTTTATAATGTTGAACTTTTTCTTATAATTCTTGAAATTTCCCCTTTCTCCGTGAAATCTAATGTGAAAATTATATAAATTTAGGATGTTACTCTTTCTATCTACTCAATAATTGTCTTTTAGTTGATAAATAATGTAATTAAAATTAATCAACTATCTTCTAATAGAAATAATGTAATTAACACAATATAATGATGTGTGAACATTTCGGACAATTTAATTGTTCAGTCAAAATTTGGCAACAAAACAGATTCAGTATTTTTACCTTTGATTAATTTGATTTGTTTCTAATCCTTTACCATCCGTAATTGCCAATAGAAAATATCGTACGCAAAGAAAATGGTGATGATTTTAAAAATTTTTCGTTTAGATTTCTTTTCGTTCAAAATTTTCATTCAAATACTTCAATATATTTTACGTTTATAAAATGTTCTTCCGACTGTTATAAATCTGTGCGTTGGAAGCCCACCAGGGACATGTTTCTGGCTGTTGTAATGGAATTTGTGAGCCGATAGTGGTGTACTATCTCATATGAAGGCAAGCATTTCGAAATGAGTTGCACTAAATTCGCATGATATTATTACTGTTCATGCATTGTTGCGGCACAACTACATATCATATTAGAAATTATAACTCATTGTCAGTGAAGTTTATGATTCGGACAATTGAAATCTACCTTGTTTGAGATAATACGGGCAAGCGATATTTTCAATTGTCATCATTAGTCACCACAATACACGTGCAGAGAATCACGAAAATCTACACTCGTCGTTAAAATTCAAATGTCTAAAAAAAAAATATATATTTTCATATTTTATAAATATCATTCACCACTGAGCAAAAATTAGTATGCCTTTCCAAAAAGCAACAATAATTCTTACACGTATTTACCAGAAGATAAGAATAAATTAAAAGCAAGATTCTGAAAGAAATGCAGAATCAAAATACAGAACCAAGAACTAACAGTCACACAACTAATATATTATACAACCGATATTGCTGTTCACTGATAATCAATATACCTAATAATAATTCTATTTCGGTTCCATAACTGTCCCGATTATAACCGATAAATGACAGTTTCAAACAGCAAATTTGTACCTTTTCAATCACTAAATACAACTGATTTCGCTGTCAATGACGTAAGACGATCATTACTGCACACATCCCGCAATCTTGCCACGCAATTAACGCGCACAGGTTGCGTAGGCGTTTCTCCGAAGCCTCAGGTGAAACGAAACAAGATATTTACGGTGCAACAATCTAAGCACGCGTCCCAGTGTGCAGCCACGTTCGAGGCATACGTGCTTTTGTGCCGGCGGGGTGCAGCGCGAAGAGCGCCAGCGAAGGGTGGAGATGTGTGCGTAGCCGAGTGGCAACAAGAACAGCCTTTGGGGAGCAGTTGCAGCCCCTCGAGGCTGCCAGTGCGACTTTATTGCAGCAATAAGAGTTATCACCTGGTGATAACTGCCCCCATAACGCCCCCGCGCGATGAATACATTTTCCACCCCTTTTGTCTTTCACCGCGGCATTCGACGCCTTATCCACGTTATCGTTGCGCTATCCTCTTCTCCGTCTCTTTCATTTGGATGCTGTTCACCCTATCTTCCTCCGTTTTCAAGTCATTCGTCTTTTTTCTTTGCTCTTTAACCATCCTCCCTGACTCGCTTTTTGTTCCCTTACTGTTTATTCGTATTTATTCATTTAGGTGCGCCTTAACACGTTGACCGTTGCGTCACTTATATACGCTGGCCCACAAAAGTATTTAACACGTTCGTACCGGCGCTGTAATTCACACTCTTCCTCATCTGGCGACTAAATTCTTGAAATTGTGGAAAATATTGAAATTATCAATAAGTGAATTAATTTTCAACTGTATGCCAATTTTGTCTAATTACCAGACAAGTTTAATGACCACATATTTGATGATACATGCCGTTTAATGTGACAAAAATATGAGCTATCAATGGTTACACACCGTCTAATGTGATATCTTAGCGTGAGCCATCGGTGGTTATATAAAAGATATGTCCAAAGTTTCATTTCAGTTCATAATGTATAAATAAAGTTTATTGAAGCTTATTCAGATTATTTCACTTACATATTTAATTATGGAATAATACTCGGTGACATAGGATAGCTTCTGCGTAAAATTGCCGATTAACAATGTGTGAACTTTAGCTTTATGAATATTTATTGTACAGTAAGAATTGATGTTCCATTGTTTAGGTCTTGAAATTTAGAGGTATAAAACTAGAATTAGTGTACAGATTTTTGTGACATTCATTTCTGGCTTTTGGGAGAGAGCCGTGTCCACTAGGAATTTTATCCCAAGATTTTTGTAATTTTGGTAATCAAAATCGACGTAAATATGTAACAAATAATATTTAGAAAATACAGCTTCAAATTAATGTGTCCGTAAACCTTGGGTAACACATTCGCTACTAACTTCACATATTTGTAACGGCGGCAGTTCTATATTTTACTGAACAAAAATTTAATTACTTCTGTAGATATTGTTATTTAATGTTATAAGATACAGTTTTGTATTTAGAACCTCAATGACTCATTTTAGCCTCATTTTTAAATATTTTGTTTAGAAGAACTGTTGTCTCAATTGTAGAATATTACAATTCAGAAGGTCTTCATCGAAATAAACTGTCTTAAAATGAATATATTTATAATGGAAATATTTTACTCGCCGGATAGTAGCTTTTTCGAAATTTTTATATATATTTCATTGTTAATTAACATTGATCAATGCGTAATATTGATGACAAAGATGACTTATTGGAAAATGCGAGAGTGTAAATACTTTACTACGATTTTCAACGAAAACTAGAAGACATACTCTTCGAATAGTACCTGTCACCTGTCCTGACGTCGAAGTTATAAAAATTACTGAGTAACTACGCCCTTGTCTCCTTTTATGGGTAAACCTTGTCTTGCAATTATATAAACGCGCTCTTCAAGGCAACTTCATTATCCGTACCGATGAAGTTTCAAGTCGAAATTACAAACTACGTGTTTTAAGGACGGAGAAATTCTAATTTGTCTTATGAGCATCGATATATAGAGCAAATGGAGACAATTATCATCTGTGTATTCTTATGACTAAATCGATCGTTACACCACTTTTTTAATATTAATTTATACTTAACGAAAACAAAATTAAGTATCGAAAATGATCATTAAAAGAAGCCATTGTTATGTTCATAGAAAAGTATATAATATATTTAATGATAATGTTATCATTACTGATACATGTTTAAATAATTGTATAAAAAAAGGTTCTTCAGCTGAACACCAGGATTTTTTCGTCATTAATAATAATATATCTTTCATAGTTTAAATAGCTATAAATTGAAATCAATTAATTTAAAAATAAAATTAATTAATTAATAATTAAAGTAGTTATAGCTTTTTCCTTTGAGTAGCTTAATACGTTTCTGTCAAAATTTCCATCGTAAGTATTTTACTAAATATTATTTAGTCCCCAACACTTTTTTCATTTTCAGGAAGTTATAACGGGTGTGTCATTTAACAGAATCAGTACAATCTACAAAGTCTTATGTATAAGTAACCTTGAAATTGTTTTCTTTTTCTGGATTTTGCATTTATTCATCTTGAAACCATCCCACTATTGTTTCACACACTTTTCCTAATTTTATATCATGAGTTTCAAGTCATCAAATTCTGTGAACCACTCTGTATATTTACAAAAAGTGCACACATTTAGATGTTCCATTTATTTTTTCTCCAACCCCTATACTTCTGATCACGTATTCACATTATGTGGACTTAACATTTAAGAATTTATTATAATATACACGTATTTCTGAATACTCTCTTTCTATTTTTATAAAAATATAACCACACGCCGTACACGAATGATTCGATAATTGCCCAGTGCTTAAAGCGACGAAGATGGCTGACTGTTAGTGAGGTCATCGGTACTCTCGCCGGTGAATATCGAAAAATCGCCTTGAATTCAGGAACGAACCCTAATAACGCGAAGGAAACGGAGCAACGAGTGGTTTTGCTCGTGGGGAAACGGAAACGAGGAGGAAACGTACCACGCTTGGCGCCGCTACAAGAAAACTACCATGCGAGATAAACGGAGAAGTAACTTTATTTGAGAAAACCGCTCAAAACGCGCAGACCTAAGGATAATGCCAATTACCGTGCTACGGAAGGAAGTACGTAGACCTTTCTGTACATACAATTTTAAGATGAATTATATATCCACGTGTTTATTCAATTGCCTATTAACCCATTTTTTCATTGGCCTCGCGATAAAAAATATTATAAAATGTTTCTTTTAATTATTACTAAATCATTCTTTTAAACAAATAATAAGTACAACTTTTTAAATTGATGTGCATATATCTCTCGTTTATTTATTATTTCAATATTTCGTTTTTATTTTTAATACGAAATCCCTACAAAATAAACAGTAAAATGTTTATCTCTATCAATAAAATATATTTATGTTCTATATATTGTTCTGAATTCTGTAATAAATAATTTTTATTCGCAGTTTTCACATTGATTTCCTGTGCGGACATGGAATTTCTAAATGAAATGAAATTTATTATTTTAACGTTGAATAATCGGGATTTATATAAATTTCCCTAATTTAATGAAAATATGTTTATCACTGTATACGTTTGTAAACTTGAAGATCGGATCCCATAAATAGTGTGTAACACCATGCACAAGAAAATGTACTTCGAAGAATAACTAACGACTAGGAAACAGTTGAACTAACGAATCGGAAAGAAAGGATATTGTGTTCTCAGTTACAATCAAACATTCAAACAAAACAGTCCATAATAAAAATTCATTGCGTCACGAAATATCCAATAACAGTATCGATGAACTAGGTTTTATTGGATAGATGCATATGCATATGTCTATGAAATAAAATTCAAAAGTGCTCGATATTTTTTTATAAATGTTAACCTAATCATTACCAAATTTTATTCAAAAAACGATCTTTTTTAGAATGAAGGTGTACAAAAATATGAATTCGAGAATTATTTATTTCTGATCATTAATGTTATCATCAATGTTATCAAATTGATTTATTAATATGAGCAATGATGTTTTTTATATTATACCATACATAATTAGATATTTGAAGTTTTAAGTATTATGATTTATAGTGCACAAATATGATTGAAAATACCAGGCTATCGGATATCCACTTCTCTGTTACAATAGAATCTCGATTATCTATTTCAGTATCTGTTACCTGAACGTTCGATTGTTCGTACGTAGATTACTCGAACATTTGATTATCTATATATTGGGCATTCAGGTAAATTTTGTAGATATGTGCTTACCAATTGCAAGTTGAAATATTGTTATCATTGCAAACATAATTGTCAGTTGTTCTTTATACTGTATATCAGTATATCAATAAAATACATACCATCTTATTATTTCAGACGAAAAATGAAAAACCAGTTAAAAATAAGTTTTCACATAGAATATAATTATATTGTGAGTCGTGCGATTATTCGAAAAATTAAGTTATTTAATCAACTTAAACCTAATTAGCTCGAGTATCCCGAGTTCGACTATATTAGTACGTGCTCCACCATGTTTCTTAAACTTTAAACTAGTATCGAAATTTCAAAGAAAACTTTTCTCATCGAACTGAAACTTTCAATGTTTTGCCAGAATGTTTTCAACAACATTTAACACTATATTGTTTGAAGAAATTCAATTAGCACTATATTGTCTCGAGTGAAAGCAAATAATATATGTTCCTATAATTAATGTGTGCATTACAGTGACCGACATACAGTACACGTAGCGAATGTTTTGTCAATATGAACGGTCATGCTTTAATATCGACTAAACTAAAGCCAACTCCAGAACAGGAAGTTATTTAGCTCAGTTAAGAACGTTTTAAAGCAAACTACTGCTTTATTCTGCAAGTAACTACGTAAACAAATTTACTATTGTGTACTGCTTACCGATATTCATACTTTGTCGTTTCAAACTGGTGTTTCGTTATTAGAAACTTCCCACGTGAAATAAAATATGAAGCGGAATATTAACCTTTTATTTTAAAATTTTTCCTTATAACTTATATTCATCAAGATAACATGAATCGCGTGTTCCTTTTCAATTTACATTTAAGAAGATAATTTTAAGTGTAATAGTTAAATACTATATAGTAACAGAAAAATAGTGTTTTATCTCGACTTCAAAGAACAATGATAATTAAGCAAATCAAATTAATGTTTACTATTGTTGTTGTAATATAAGAGATTAATATAGAAAATGTTATTTTTTCCAAAAACCACATGAAACTTCCATCTTCGACTCCACATAATTTTAACATTATCACAGATAATGCTTTCACAATTATAAATATATTATATTACATAGATTTACATTCTTCCTCTATTAACGTTGAATGACAATGGATACATTTATTGGACACAGTCTTTCATACACTTC
Organism: Nomia melanderi; assembly: GCF_051020985.1. Taxonomy (NCBI): domain Eukaryota; kingdom Metazoa; phylum Arthropoda; class Insecta; order Hymenoptera; family Halictidae; genus Nomia; species Nomia melanderi. Next base: position 3,915,487 of record NC_134999.1, on the reverse strand, counting down.
ATTTAATTTGTCGTCTCTTGATAGCTAATTTAAAATTCCCACTTATCTATACTAAATCTAATTTCAAGAACTACGTTTAAAAATATACATAACGTTGATGAAGTAAAAACGTAAATTGTCCTAAGCATCACCGTCTATAAAGTCATCAAAATCGTACGTCCACTGAAAGTTAAGAGAATATTCTAGTTTGACGAATATTTTTTTACGTTTTCTGTTTTTGAGCTACCGTAGTAACCAATTCGAAAAATATAGTTTCGAGAGAAATCTGTTTAAAGTTTTAAGCCCTGTTGCCAGGTTATGACATCGCCACACAAAAGGATCACTAACTTCATTATTTTCCCGAATGTAACTGCAAACTTTCAAACGCACATGTTAAAAGAGTTATACTTCGGATGAATCAAATAAAAAAAAAATCGATTTTTGGCCAGTCCCAATTCAATACCCCCTTAACGCCTTGCCATACCATTTAACTGGGCAAAATCCGAGCCATAATTATGACGACCGATATCTCATTCGTGTCGTTGCCTCGAGTCGGACTCATGATATTTATGTTTAATATAAAATTTTCATCACGAATTAAACTCGTTAAAGTACGGCAAGGGGTTAACCTCCTCTCTATGTACAAATACGTTAACGTTAAGCACGTACAAGGGTGTGATTGCATTGCATACATTTTTCATACGAAACATAGGAAGAAATTTATCTGCATAAGTTTTCACTACTACATTCAAATTCAATGAAATTTTCCATTCGTCAACCTTTTACTTGCATCATTATTAGTCACTTACTTTTTCTTCGTATGTTTTTCATCAGTGCCTCCATCCTTCTTCGTATTGTTCAATTCGTATCAGTTGTAACACAATAAACTGTAATCGGACGAAAATCAGAATCGTCTGTATTTGTTCGCAAAAATAATTCGACCTTACAGAGGTGGAGTGCTAATTAACTGGTAGTATATACATGTGTTCTGGTTAATCAGTGTGCAGCCGTACGTTTCTTTTTCACAAAAGTCATGTTCAATGAAAGTACATATTCAGCGGCAAAAGGGTTAGAACAAACTCTTGCCAAATGGAACTGGCATATTCCATCACGAAGAAGTCGATAATCATTTAATTACAAGCATCCAATGTTTTCGCTTGGTATACATAAATATCCATTCTCCCATGACCACAGACACGTAACCAAATGAAAATGGTAGTAACATTCGGCAACGTGTACTCCACTTCCCCGGCGAATCCCCTCAGGCGATCGACTAACTAGCTCCTAGCAGACCTTCCCAATGGTACAAGTATTGTTATACAAAATTGAAGCGCGGAACGCACCGTATCCGGAATACGTTCGTTACTTCTGATCGGTATTCACAAAACCCCTTGAAAGTGTACGTATATATTCAGGGTAGCCGCGGTTTAACCGGAAATTGGGTGATTGTAATTAATAAATAAAGCATTAATAATGGATCAGGTGTAATTACTGTTACACGTACGGCGGTACGGGACGCCAGAAAATTTCGGTATGCGTGAAAGGCTCGGAGGGATGGGGAGTTGTTGTTGGAAGTGTGCGGGAAACAAAACGCGGAAACAACGTCTCGTTAATCGTTGGATGCATTATTCGAGGTCCCGTCGTTTCCTCGCAGTTATTGCGGATAGAACGAGAGAAATGTGTGCCGTAATTTCGGATATTGCGCCTCACTTTTCGAATTAATCGCGTACCATCGGAAGCCGAAATATTTCACCAGAAAATTTCCGTGATTCTGCACAAACGAGTGCTGGGGACGGTGGCAGAATCGTATTGCCGAATTTCTGAAATTGTCACGACCGTAATAACCGGTCGACCTCGCGGCGCGTTCACTTCGATTCGGTATATCGAACGCTTTCTTTGGGAACCGATTACCGTGGAGCATGTTTATAGCGTCTTCTGGATCGAAGGCTTTGGAAAAATCGATTTCCTTATATAGATTTCAATTTCTCTGTTATTAACCCTTTGCCTTATGACAACCTGTCGGACTCGCGGTGAAGATTTTCAATTTGATTTAGCAAATATTACTCGATTCATTCGAATTCAAAGTAAATATTATTCTTCTATAATCAATTATTATACTTAACCGCTTGAGCAGCGACGCAGAGCCACATCGTTTTAAATTTTTTAGTTGAATACAGATGATGTAGTCCTACGTCATGTTGAATTTTCTTGGCAGAATATATTTTCATGATTTTATGCTGTTAATTCTCTATTGGCCGAATTTTGGTGTCGTGACTGTAACTACATTAATGCAGTATGAAATTAATAAATATCAATCTTTGAATACAAATGAACCACGTTTTCAATAGTTTTAATCATTTTATTGATACGAATACATTTTGTAATTTTGAAGATACAATGACGTTGAACGATTAATTGTGTAATTTCATTCGCCTCTTTACGGTAAGAAATTAAATAAATCAGTTTAAACTAGTATATTGATGTATAACTTCAAAGTCACATGGATCTATAGAGGGTTAATTAGATACATTATAGCTTTTCGGCGTTTATAATTGTACTGATTGGTGTAATGATATGAATGCCTATCGTAATCCATTTTATTCATTCATCTACTCTCTAATTTTAAATGTGTGGGTACATATAATGTACTTATTTTCCCGGAATCGACACACTAATCGACACAGAAATATAGAATCAAACTAGTAAAGGTATAAAACAACACTTTCTAAAATAGATTACTTAAACGTAATTTGAACAGAATTCAACAAAATTGTGTTATGTTTTATTTTTCTATTACGATTAAAATATAAAAATGAACACAGCAATCGAAGTTGTTGCGCAGACTATTATAGCAAACATGTCTAATTTAAATGCACTTTGAACATGTACGCGCAGTTTGATATGTCATGGAGTGCAGCATAACAATTTACAAAGACTTCATTAATTGGTTACATACCGCCTGAACCATTTCAATTTCATACTCAAACGATGTTTACTCTCCCGCAGAAAATAATTAAATAAATTTCTTCTTCATTTAGTTTCAGTTTTTACGCTGGTCCGCTCATTAATTTGAAGTTGTCAGTAACATCCGCACAATAGAAAAGAACTGGTTTTACCTTTCTTTCGCAACAATACCCGACTTACCACAATAGCGTCAACTTCCGACATCGGGAGCAAGAACCACCCATTATTTACACTCCGATAAACGCATCGGCGAAATGTTAATATATTAGTAGGTAATGAGCTTTCATTACGAATGTAGCCGCATGTGGAAAGGGAAAACGAAGAAAAACTGTTCTTGAGCCGTGATAATATTACTCTCTCGATGATTAGCCGGCATTCAACCGCTGTCCGCGCATCAACGAGAAAAACAGATGCCTCTAGCGTGAAAAAAAGAAAGGATAGAAGAAAAGTGACGTTGCATCAAGAGGCGCGCGAAAGAAATGAAAGGCAAATGTTACTCCCGGCGGGAACCGCGCGAAGAAGAAAAAGAGGAGCCGGCCTGTAACAAGAGGGGGAATGACTAACGCAGAAGAAACGATTATACACGGCTGCTTTCGCGCCTGAACAGCGGCGTTTTAAAAAACATCATCAGATTATTCTTTATCGAGCGTAAACGTGTCGCCGGAATAATTATGCTGTTTGCCGTGCGCAAAGAAGGGAGAGGAAAAAAAGTAATCTCCGTGACTGTCGGGTTCGCGTGTCCACGGTGCGTGGTCTCAACCTGTCATCGTTAATATCGATACAACTCGTCGGCACGTGACAGCACGTGCAATCCCACAGGTTCAGCAGTGCCCCTGAACTTATGAGCTCCGAGATACCTGCACTTCCCCCGACTGTCGAGTCGCCGCGACGTTCTATCCAACTTCCAGTCGACACCTCATCACAATTTCTCGAAGTAGAACGATCGCCGTGGCGACGACGCGTATCTCGTTCGGGTCGGTGTCGTAAGAAAATTAAACAGGTTTCCGCTGTTTCTATTGATTGTTTGATTAACACATTTGCGATCGTGGACAAATTTGGAACACTCTTTCACTGCGGACCGTGCCTTTCTTGCAATTGTTTCGCGTTATATGTTATTCAATTTGTATACATCTAAAATATACTAAATAAACCGATTAACCCTTCGCGCTCCTATGTCGAACGTGACTCAACATCCGTTTTCTTCGTAGGTGTGCTTCTTTGTCAAGATATTTTTAAAAAAGATTATATTATTACGTTATTTTCAATATTATTAGTAAGAGAAATCGTTTCCACTGCTCTCTATAAACTAACTATTTTGTAAAATGTATTTTAAATTAAATATCGTAATAATACCGAGTTATCGAGGCAAAAATACACAAGAAATTCGGAGTGCAAAGGGTTAAAGCAGTTTATATATATATATATGTCATATATGTGGGATATTTTGGTTAACCAAAGCGACAATAGGGTAAACCATATGCTAAATATATTGTATGTTAATGTCATCATAGCAACGGTAATCAACAGCGCCGCACCTGTCCATAGACGACATTTCTTCACACGTCCTTAGTTCTAAAAGGACAAGTGCAGTAAAGGGACACGTCCACTTGCAATAAACGTCCACGCTTCGGTTTCGACCGTTTTTGTTATTGACTGATTCGTGTAAACGAAGGTGGCAAATGAAGCAGAATACGACAATGATAATCTTATTTTTAGATTACCATGTATGTACGGTCGCACAGATCTCTATGTAAAATATCGTGCATTTTGAAACCGGTGAAACTTTCTGTATAGCTGGTATTATTGGTATGTGGAGATATTTAACACAGATATTACACCATCGTTAACATAATTTAGTTTGAAAACTATAGCTACTGAGAACGACAGCCCCGGCAGTGGCGCGTGTGGTTACTTAAAGGTTAACTCTTTGACGTTATGTAGGTTTAGGGAACGCGCCAATTTGACGCGTATTGAATTCTATAAATACTATTTGCCAAATGTTTTCGACGACTGTGATTAATGCAATTACACCAGTGTGTGCCTCAATTGTTTGTACAGTAAATTTCTATAAACCTAGTGTTAACGAAGATAAAATAGGAAACCTCATTAAATTTTTAAGAAAAACATTTAATTACAAAAGCAGTATTACAGCTGCGACAGTCGCCGATAAACATAGCAATCGATACGACCTTAAACGCAATTAAAAAAAGAAATGTGCATAAAGATTCATAGTCTATTTCATAGACAATTGTTTACCCGAAATGTCCTCTATTTTCGATCAACAATCTATTTTTCCACTATAGAGGTGATTTCATTGCGCGACTGCTTTTCCAATCAATTTTCTGGGAGGCCATACCCCAGCCCCCTGTCGTATGGTGGCCGTGAAATAAAGGAAAATAAAGTAAACCATTAATTAAACCGGCATTTTCCCCAAAAAGTTAATTAAAGCCGTTACGTTCCTCGAGTACCAAGGTCCTCCGACCATCGAAGCGAAAGCAAAGCCAACAAGAACCGGCTGGAATGGTTCTCGGGGCAAATTCTGTGCTTGCTTATCCGTCGTTCGAGAATGTGAGAACAGTCAGCTGTGGCCCGAGCGGGAATAAGTCGAGATACGTGTTGCAACAACAACGGGAACCAGGACTCGCTGCGAGGACCAAGGATAAAGGCAGCGGATAGAACAAGATCGAACGCCTTTTTTTCCTACCGAACAGTCCAAGAATAAACAGATCAGATAAGAGGCGAGAACGCGCAGAAACAGTAGTTGTATTTATTGTTCGCTATTCGAACGAGTCGTGAATGAGACTTTCCTAGTTTCTCTCTGCGTTAACACCTACACGGAAAAGAATTGCAGGTTCTGTTATTTTACCGTGATTCACTGAGCTATATACTGTTCATACAGTGGACTAGGGGAATGAGATCAAGCGAATGCCTACGATATTTGTGGACACATCGTCGCTGAAAGATTTGAAGTACTTTTTATTACTGAGATTTTGGTTATCGTATTATATTATTTTTGCGAGAGATGTGAGCGTTACAAGCTTCAGTTTTAATTACAAGTGTATTGTTACAGCAAAGTAGTATTATTGGTAAAAAATTTAATTGAAAATCATTCGCTTATTAATTACACTATCTTCATAATGTAACTACTGTAAGAATATTTTTAATAGTTGATGAATAGTTGAAATCCAATGTTCGATTTTCTGTATCATTTAAAATAATCAATTTTCGACGCAAGTGTCTCAATATATTTTTACAAAGAATAACAAAATATATCGGTTAATACCAAGAAAATAATGATACTCCTGAAATCTGAAATTCTTCTATTGTAACAATTAAGAATTCGACGTATTAACTAACTTTGTCTAGGAAGAATTTCCAATAGTTTCGAAAGTCCTCTTCTCCAAAAAAGGTTAAAACTCTATCGCCCCAGTTACGCAGAACATTCCATGCAATAATTTTGCGTATCTTCGTCCCTACCGATTCCACCCGTTCACTCTCGAACAGAACTCAAAAAGACTTAAATCCACCATCCTCTCACCCAAATCGGTTTTCTAGTAGAGTCTTGGCACCCGCTCGAAACAAAGTCCGGAATCAGTCTCCGAGCGGAAACGAGCCAGCACGGGGCAGGGAATCGCGCAGACCGGCCGAAAGCAAGAATCGTCCACTGGCTCGATTCCCCGTAGCAGAGAAAGTACTGAGCAAACAGTTTTAAAAAGTCGCAGTCTCCTTTCGCGGGACGAGAGGAGGAACAACGCCGAGTGCGAATGAAAGAAGGAACGCGGAGAGAGCGGGACGAAAGGGAGAGCGCGGAATAAGGAGAAACGAGGGCGAACGTCGGAGTGCGCACAGAAAAACGGGCAAACAGAAATACTCTTAGGTATGCGGCCCACGGTGCTAGGTAGCGATGATACAACAAAGGAAAATGGAAAAAGTATCGTAGAGCGACGGTGGACGGGGAGAGACAGGTGCAGCGCAAGAAAAAGAGCCGGGCCGAAGGCGCGCCTCGGCTGGAAGAGACGAAGAGGGGCGGACAACGTTTAAATGCTTTTCGATACGAGAGCAAGACGGGGATTTCATCAAAGCGCAAATTCCAACGAGAGAGATCCCCGTTTCCTCGGCCAGGTGGCCGATGAGAGAAAGAGCTGCCGCTGCTGCTGGAACCTAGGCTCCGTGGGGGAGCTACGTTCGTTGTGAATCGAGAGGGGTTGAACTGCTGGAAGGAGGGAGGAAGGCAGAGAAAGACACAGGAAGAGGAAAGGACCAAGGGTGGGGGTCGCGTGTAAGGAAAAACAGAGAGAGAAAGGTAGCTAGAGGGAAGCCGCTTCCTTCAGGAAGAAAGAGGATGATGAGCTGCGACGAGGAGGTGCACCGAAGGCAACGCGGCAGAGTTGAGACACGGTCGAAGCTGAAGGAAGACCGCCGTGAACGGTTGGGACGGAGAGGAGCCGTGAAAGCGGGGCGAAGGAAGGTGGCGGAGTCTGAATGGGGGAGCTTTGGACAAGGTAACGAGAAGGAGACCGATCGGAAGAGCCGGGAAGACCTCACGGGGAACGCAGACGGAGACACTTCGGCGTAGTAGGGGACTAGTGAAGGAGAAAGGGAGATAGTTCGTGATGGGCAAGGTTGGCGAAGGACGACCAGCTGGAGGGAATGCGATAGAAGTTGCGTGTGCCGGAAAAGGATTGCCGCGGAGGGGAAAGCGGAAGAATCAGAGGGCAAGCGAGTGACAGAGAGGATCGGGGCTGCGTGACTGGGACGGAGGACGTTGGAGAGAAACGAAGAGTCACTGTGCGGCAGAGAAACGAAGGAGAGGGAATGTTCGGTTCGAGAGAGAGGCTTGCAGCGTAGCTGTACGCGAACGCGAGAGACTTAGGTTGTACAGTGAAAACAGAGAGAAACAGTGGATGTGGGTGAGAAAGAGGGAAGCGAAACGGGTTTGGAGAGGTGGGAGCGAGGAAGAAGGAACGTGGGCACGGTTGAGGGAGGAAGGAAGAAGGACGGAGATAGGGAGGATGGGAGAAGGTGGAAGAGTAGGATATATAGGGGAACACAGGGTGGCAGTGGAAGGGGTGCGAGCAGGCGTGTTGGGGGTGGGTGGACGCTGGTACGGTTTTCAAGAGGAAAGAGAAGGAGAGGGGTGAGCAGCGAGTGGTTGGTGCATTATTGATCCCAGTGTGTGCGGACTGGGCAAAAAGAGGAGCCTCCGGCTCGACTCGAGAAAGAGAGGGACCGACACTCGAACGGGAACGAGAAGGAGCCACCGATCGCAGACAAATATTAGAAATGCGTTCGCCTCTTACCCGGCGTGCAACGCGCCTGACAAACCCGCGGAGAAGAAGCTATCGTAATGCGGCGAATTCACACCTGGCTGGCGAATCTGTCGGGATATTATAAGATGGGTTACTTTGCCCCGATGTTTCGACGCCGACTCGATTGCTTTTAATGACTTTCGCGGGGTGCGAAAGGCTTTGAAGATTCGGTAACGGAGCAGAGGATCGCAGTGTTTAGAACACGGCTGCGATTGAATAATTTGAAGCGTATGATACAGGAGCTTGTATACTTTGAGATGATGGCGGGAGGACGTTTATTTTAATGTCACTTGTATTTTTGTTTTATGTATATATATAGAATAATTATGTATTTACATTATTGTATCACGATGAAATAGGTGAATACTTTCAGTGCAGTAGCTATTAACCGTATATCTAGGTTTTCTAAATATAAATTATCCACTTTGAATTAACTTTTGAAATATTTCACACTGTTTCGATCAATTTACTTGAAACAGCAACTACAGTTTCGATGCGAATAATACAGTCGTTTAATTTGAAGATTTTTTTGGTCGAAGATATTTATTTGTTAGTGTGGTGTTTGAGTGAAAATATACATTCAGATAAGAATATTACTAACGAAATCGTTTTTATTACATTTTGATCGCTATACATTTAATTGAAAATTAATGGCTGATCGTTATAGAACTTTGTGATATGTCGTAATTCTATAAAGTTTGCGAACATTGATTAAAATTTGTCACTCTATAGATTAAGTTAATTGCAAAAATATTCATCTTCATGATTAAACTGTAGACCTTTATGGAAATATTCAATTTTTAAGTTGCATATATAGTAAAGTAATGATTAAATTTTTCCTGCTGACTAGAAAATACCTTGTAGAAGAAATAGAATAAAAATATTATTAATTTTTCTTAATATATATTTTTCTATACATTTTACGATTCTGCAAATGCTGCAAATGCAAAAAATCTGTAATTTGTTCGTTACATAAAAAAATAATGGCCATAAAAGAAATAATAATGTCGTTATTATGTTTAAGAGATCATTTATTTCCAATCAAATTTATACTAAAAATTCGTATTCTAATATCGTAACCACAAAAAATTATAATACCAAAAAGGTTATCAATAAATATTACTAATATTATTGCACACGAATCAAATTTCTGCTGTTTTTATTGCAGGAAAAGCTCCTATCGCGTTTATCGTGCTATTTGGTATATATTTCTGCAGTTAATCAGACAACCTTCAAAGAATGTATGTTTCCAAGTTTACATTTACTGTATTAATTTATTTACCTTTCGACTTGTATTACGGTTACATATATCTTTCATAGAATAAAATTTCATATCATCTCATAAAGAAGAATTTTATATTTTCAACTTAAGTTTCCAAGTTTTAATACCGCACACTTAGTCTCACTGTGTAGTCGTGTCTGAGCTGTTGCAGTGGGAAACATTAGTACCTGGTTGTCACATTTCCGTAATGTGGAAAGCTGTCATGCTTTCAGATTTTGTTGAGCTTAATGGTACTCGCCTTCCGAAAGTAGGGTGCACACTATGAAGTGTATAACGAGACGTTTCGTTTATTTTGAAATTTCAGGTTTAATGGATTAGTTACTTTCTTGTTCCAGGCTTTATTTATTATTAACAACTGGGTTAACGTGCTTAGTTTTGTCGCAAGTTTAGAGAGTTCGGTGAAATTCTGTACCGTGTACGCAAAAAGGTTAACTTACTTCTGATGAAGATTGCTTCAAAAACTTGCTCCGCGTAACAAAACCACTCGATAGTGGTGTACGTATATGATATCAAGGGTCCTTTTAATTTATTCTAAAAATAACGCGAATAAATTAAATGTCATAAACAAAAATTGATGTATTGTTCCCGATATTACTTCGCAAAATCAATTTTCTTGAAAGTAAATTTCTCTGTTAAATAACACACTTGTTTAAGTCAATTTAAAATGATCGTTTCAGATTTATTTTTACTTTCAATACTTTGACGAGTTTTAAAATCGTTATTTTAACTTAGAATGTAATTTAAATTTTTCACTATGTATTTTCAGTTTCATAAACAAGGAATAACAATATTCATGAAAACAAAGTTATAGATTGAACTTGCAAATGTGATTTTATAATTTTCATTCATTAAAGTTTTTCTTCTTTTTTCCCATCAACAATTCCACGTTATATTCGTGACCACTATCTTATTTAAATTTTCAGATTATACGTTTTAAACATGTTTCAAAATATAGCCATCGACATTATGCGCTACCAAAATTTATTGTTCAAAAGCTATCAGTATTTTATGAGTACTAGTTTTGCGATGTAGATCAATTTTACGTTTACCTTTAATTTCAAACATATTACACGTTCTGACGGATGTTTAATTGAAAAGCCGTCCCGTAATTATATTTTATAATGGACTTCCTTTTTGTAGAGTATATTAATGTTATACTATATGAAATTTTAACGTAACAACGTGTTATATCGAGAACGTCGGCAATCAAAAGAATTTCAAATTGCATGGAAAGTTATTCTTAATGAGGTGCGTTTAAAATATATTACTCCGGAATATTTAAATCGAAAACATTGTATTAAATTATTAACGTGAAAGCTTCAGGTGTGTTTATTTTAAAATAAATTGCAGCTTGTTTATTTTGTCGTTTCAACGCATCTGATTGATGTATCCAATAATCCATGACACATTTTCCTAGCCATGGGCGTAGTCTTTACATACGAGCCTCTACTTTAAAACATTTGCATTTATTTCCACTCGGTGTTTTACACACATTCCGGTCGGATATTCAAATATTGAATCACACTATATTCCGCAATAAATTTTTGACATGTAAAGCATTAAACGAGCTAAGTGAGAGATTACAGTGATGAAGTGTGGTTGCTGATGCACGCATACAATAAATATAAAATATATGCATATAGAATCTGATTCTATCATAATCATATATGGATCCATGTTTTGAAATATAAGTTAAAATATAATCCGATATAATGTACATTTTGCTAAAATCTCATAATATTTAGTATTGTGTGAAATATTTAATAAATAAATTGAAATATATTTGACTACACACAAGTAATTCACAGTAGTATGTGCTATTTTTGTCAAAAATAAAACACAAATTTTTATAAAATTTGATTCCTTTTCATGTTATTTTTAACTTAGTGTAACTACTATTACGAAGCGTGGAATTATAAAATATTTATCAGAAATTCGCATTGAAAAGTGAGCTTTTATTAACTTTCTCAATTTTCTAAAAACCATTGAATAGCTTCCACGATATTAAACAATGTAATTAAGAGGAGAAATGAAAAAATACCATGGAATGATCCCTTGCAACGATATTCCTTCCCTTCGTCAGAGATAACAAATTTCATCGCGAAACTTTCGTTATAGCGATGCTCGTCGTAATTAATATGAATTACACCCTGGAAATGTTCATTTTCCCTGGGAAATGCAAAGCGTCCCAAGCTAAAGTTCTTGACCAGAGTAACCAGAAATTACGCGCGCCGATGAAAGTAATTCACGCTATTAACGTCAGTGCGTTTTAAACGTTTGTCAAAGAAATGGTAGGAATTCTACGGATTCCTGAAATGTCGGGAACTCGTCCGGTCGAATATCAGCCCAAGTATTTCTGAAGTGTCTAGGAGCATTGCATGAAATTCACGTGTGTTTTCCGGCATTCTTCGTGGCCGTCCGACAAGAATTACAAAATCGTTATTCACGCGCGAAAGGAGCTTTGGAATTTGCTCATTGCTCCGCGAAACGAAAACTCTGGTCAGCGGGGAAACTAACAATGTTTTCCGGTGTAAAATACAAAGTGGAATTCGCGCGATTTTTACTTGCGGTTCGATTACTCGCGCTAAGATTTTAGAGTTTGTTAACAATCGTGTTACATGTAACGACTGTACCTATTCCAACTGATAAACTGACTGTAATGATTATGTAGTATTATGATTTTTACACATTTACAGTGTTCACGATTGAAATTTAGGATAGTAAAATATTTATTGTTGTTTAATGAAATTATTATTTTCTTTTTAACTTGACGTTAATTTGACGTTACGATTGTTATCCATTACAGATTTATTAACAGTTTTATTCGTTTACATGTATATTCAGATTTATATTTATCGTTTATAAGATGCATGCATCGATTGCGTCGCAAATTACGTACTTACACGTGTACTCGATAGATTTTTAAGCCTGAATTTCTCGGAAACGAGGCCACAAATGAATAAATTTTGTTCCTTTCCTTTCAATTTGTTTTTACGTGGAAATTCATCCTACATTTGATTAAACTACACACATTGTTCATATGTCGATGTAATTCTGTATTGAAATTAAATTTTCTTAGAATTATTATTCGTTTGTTTAACACATTAATAATCGAAACAATAATAAAAATTAATAACCGAGATGCTTATAACCATCAAGTATTTCACGTAACTTCCTAAGATGAAAATATTAATTTTTCAAATAATTTCCGATATAAACTTTCACACTTGTAATAATTATATAACTGCGAAACTAAAATTATCTATTTTGAGAGACACGGTAACTTTCATGATACATGAACAATTCAGAAATTATTAGTAAAATGCGTTAACAAGAACTGTATTTATTGAGTAACTTCATTTTTGTTTTCCATATACGATCCATATTCGCAAGGGGTTAAAGAACTCAAATAAATCTACTACACAATTTTTTAACGAAATGAAACCCTATATGAATGAATTGAATTTCTATTCAATTTTCGTTATATTAAATCAATTCATAAAAATATTAAATGAAATATCAAGCATTGTCGAAAGGTTCCATTCCCCAAACAAAACGAATGTAACACGAGTCCCACCAACGACTTCCACAAATGAAAATATTAATAGAACGATTACCCGAACGAAACTTGAAATATAATCACAGTACGAAAAGCCGTAAAATAATCCAGCAACAATTACAAAACCCCACACCGATCAACTGAAACTAAAAAAGTTCTCAGAATCATCATGCTTCAGTCCGCACAAACTTCCTGGGGTACATTTACCTACATCCCATTACAGTTACTTCGTGCGAACGGGGCGAGCTAATAACGTTAAATACGAAATAAAACTTTGAATGGGCGAGCAGTTTGCGCGGGCAGCCATTGAACAATAACCCGTTTTTCTATCGGGGAGGCACGGAAATCAAACGTGACGCTCGAGGATCAATTCATTCGCGTTTGAAGTGTTCATTGTGCACCGTTCACCGCGGCCTCTTTGCAGCATTCGGAATCAATAGACGGAAGGATACAGGGAAAACGCGGCTCTCTGTCCGCGGCGCAACAATATCCATAAATTTCAGCCGTAGGGAGGGAACAAACAGCCGACCCGACAATCCGAAATCGAGAAGTTTCCACACGTAGAAGGAGCTGGCTGCCGCGGACTCTGAAAAATCGAGCTCTCGATTTGCCCCTTTCATTTCCCTGGCCCCGATAGTCGCGCTCACGCCTTTCCTCCCGCCGACCGTCGATTTTTCTCCTTCTTCCGGTAATCCATTTCTGCTCTGTGGCCCTTCAATCAACCCCCGCGATAAGTGGCGGACCCGGCCCATGAATCCCCAAACGACGACAGTCAAGGAACGCTCCTGTCCTCGACAACGGTAATGGACGATTCCTCTAATTAACTTCATTAAGTAATTATCGCCGGTGTGACGGCAGGTTTACAATAGACTGAAATCGTCGCGACCGGTTGATTAGCGCTGATGCCCGTTAGCTACCGACCCCGGTATCTTTTCACGGGTTTTATGGGCTGACTAGTGCCTAATGCAACGATGTTATGTAAATTATGCACGACCGATTGTGCCCCCGTCGTCATGGCTGATCCATTGTTACGTGGAAGATGAGTGAGCTGCTTTGGTTCTGAGTATCTCACTTTTGTTTTGGTTTTCCTTCTATGGTCTTATTTTTTTATACTTTTGTCGGCGGAGATAATTGTTGCAATAATAACGTTAGTGTTGTTGGGTGACTTTTGAAATTGGATTGTTTAACACTAGAACTGCCGGACCAGTTAAAATGACCTATTCCTGATTTCTTCTTTTTACAATTATTAAACAGATGACTGGAATTGATTGGAATTTCCATAGAAGAACTTTAAAAAGTCAACTTAACTTCACGGTACTTTTAATGTTAAATAATAGTTGGTAATGACGGTGAACGTTCGGAAGATGTAAATAGTGTATTGATTCTAGGAGGGGATGATGTTTTAGTGTTCGTGGAAATGTTAAGCTTGAGGCTGAGTGTTTTCTATTTAATATGAAGGTAGCAAATATAGAAAAGGAATGAATATATAGATCGTATTAATAAATTAGTTTGTTATTGATATAAGAGTCTGCAAATTAATATCTGTATTATCTACATGTTATTTTTGAATGAGTTATTCGGCAAGTGTACGATTATTTCGAATAAAAGTACAAAATAACAAGCAACAATTTCTTAAATAAGGGAACGTATTTACTAGTATTTCCAAACTGATGCGAATTTACGTGAAATAAACTTATGAAAACGTAGAATGAATACAAATAAATGTAGATATTTTCATATAAAATTTTCTTTTCAAATATATCGATGTTGCGCGTGTATTCGTTTTTGAAGTAAATCGGGTAAATAAATAATATATTTAATGTAAAAATAATGTATTACGCTTTGGATATTTTCGAAAAATGCTTTGAAAAATATTTCTAAAAACAAACACACGTTTAATTTATCATATTACTGGTTGTAATAATTCTCGTTTATAAAAACACGACATAATATATCAATTACATAGTAAAGTCGTTTAATCTTGATTTCTCATAGTCGAAATGATGTTTATTTTGTGGATGAATATTTTAGAAATGTTAACACGCAATATGTACAAATGGAAGTTGCTTTATGTACAGAAATTTGAGTAAAGAGATAGCTTGAAATTCATTTTAAGTGACTGTAAACAAGTTACACACGCACACACGCGCGCGCACACACACACAAACACAATATAACCAACTAAAAAAAATTACCGCTAAATTAACGTTATGTTCATTATAGGAAAAATCGAGAAGCTAATTGGGAAAAAATTATTAAACTTAGAAATTAATTTTAAGTAAAAATTTTAGTTGATGTCTTGGCATATTTGGTAAAAATATATGTAAGTGCTGAAGCATACATTTTAGTGCAAGAGACTTTCTCCAGTTGTCTAACAGACAATATCGACTAAACATTTTTATAAACGAATAAGAATGTTTTTTCCAAAATTTGTGTGTGCTGAAGGACCTCGGAAGCAGTAAATAATTGGAAAATCGTTTTGGACCTATTTTGTTTACGTAGATACGATAGTAATTGAAAACTGACTCCAGATTTGATTGGAAGTTATAGTGTTACGCAACTTGTTATTGACCCTTCGTTTTGTATAAAGATATCGAATACTTCGGGTATTTGACGCTTCATTGTTACCGTTGTAATTGGCAGTGTAATGGTAGCTATAAAAACTTTACTGCACTGTTACGATGCGTTTTAGTAGCAATGTAGCTGAGAACTTCAATTAATGTAGGTGTAGGTAGAAGCTTATCAACACCAGTGGCAACTGCATTTATCGAACACTTCCAAGTAATATTTTTGTATTTCGTAATTGTCTTGCAGTATTCTATCAACAACTGTGAATTTAATCTCTTCAAATATTACTTTATGTTTGAAATGCACGTGAAACCTTATTTTATACCTTACGCTTTACACTTCGTTTTACGGCCTTGGTAGTTTTACTTCCATGCTGGTCGAATAATAAAATTTATAAGTCATTTATTTTGTATTGTAATTAGTATGCGAACGTTGATGTAAATTTACAATTTTATAATGCATGCGAAGTATAATATTGTATAATGTTTCTCTTTCTTAGTAATACTTCCATTGAATTATGGAAAATATTATCAGAAGGATTGGAATTTTATTCAAATTCTTATCTTAGTTTTTTCTTTAGTTTTACTTTTATTACATAAAACATGTGTTTATCTACCTTTGAATATTAGCAAAATGCACTAACACAGAACAGAAACAACATTAGTGAAACCCCCTAGTTGTGCTGCTAATTGATAATTATTAAATTTGGTTATAAAACTACAGTTACGCTTAACATAATTAAGTTAACATAATCAGTTGAATCCTAATTGTTGTGAATCTGTCTATAAAAATTACATTTACATAAATGCCCTCAGTCATTACATTCAGTGATTCTAGATAAGAAGCAAGATAGAAATAGAACAAATAAAGTAAACAGGAATATGCACGAATAAAGCCATTCACAAAAGTATGCCCATCCATATATAGTTTATATTTCATCAAACTAACGCATATTTACCTGAATGTATCCTATCTTAAAATGTGAGTCAAGATTTATAACGATATTAAATTATTCCTAGTAGCTCCAACTTTAACTCTTTGCGCTCCTATGTCGAGCGTGACTCGACATCCGTTTTATTTACAGGTGTGCTTCTTTTTCAAGACAGTTTTAAAATAAATTATATTATTGTGTTATTTCCGACATTATTAGTAAAAAGCATCGTTTACACTGCTCTCTATAAACTATCTATTTTTTAAAATGTATTTCAAATAAAATATTGTAATAATACAGAGTTATCGAGGAAAAAATGCAAGAGAAATTCGGAGTGAAAAGGGTTAACATTCGTTAAATATGTAAAGTGTATTTGCGTAAACCGAGATGAATCCAATCACAAATAAAATCGGTTCAAAATCAGAATCCAATCCACAGTTGTCATATTACAAATCTGATCCCCCGATCCTTATTTCCTATTTGTAGAAGGAAGATTTAAAAATCCCTATTCATTTTTTATCATTAATATTTCAATATCTTTTTCCTCCATTGTCAAAGAAAAAACGATTCACTTCTCCTCGATACCCTACACATAAACTTTGCCGAACGAATACTATTACCACTAACCACACACAACGGCGTCTACCAGAGTATCAGTACAAAATATCAAGATACGGAAGTATCCGAATTGTAGCTCAACGGGAGTAGCGCGCAATTTCCCAAAATTCCTGCAACAACCGGAAAGATATCAGCCAAGTGGTTTAGAGGTTTTCGGCGAGACTGGGATACGAGAAGTTACCGCCTCGCTTATTTTCTGGGTAACCTGTTGTACAACCACCTATGAACCTGTGATAAAGGGAGGGGCGGAGGGGACAGCTCGGGGATAGTCTACAGCGCGGCGCGCAGGGTTATCGAGGAGTGATCAATTTTACGAGCTGATCATCTTTTATGAGCTCCCATAGCCGACTTCCCCGGCCTCGTACGCCTTTTGCCCCCGAGACGTCGAGCTGCCTCGACCTCCTACTTACCGGCCGATTGTCATTCATGGCAGACCTGCCTCGTAAAGTATCCGCTTCCTGCCTATATGCGGATCGTCGCGCGTCTTCCGCTTCTTTACACTTATCGGGCGCACTGCGTCAGCGTTCGTCAGCGGTTTTTCCGCGGCGAAAGCGCTGTTCGAATCGCGAGGATCCTCTCGGACAACGAAACACAGGACTCGCGGTACGCTGTTCGCCGTGTTTTTGTTCCCACGACGGACAACCTCGTATCGCCGGAACGATCGCTTGGGCGATTTAAGTTTCTGACGAGAAATCGAATCTGCCCAGGAATATTCTCGACCGACGCACGCCACGCCAGGGTTTTCCATGCAGATTTCAAACGGTGGAACAACGAATCTCTTTCGCTGTGATCACGTGTCGACGATAAATTTTCAACTGATGCTATTTTTATGAACGTTGATGGCTAGAGATCGATAATCGGTTAAACAGTGGCAGAAAGTTTTCGTTAATATTGCCAGTGAGGTGCAGCTTCGGAAATGTGAATATGGGAATGTTTTTCTGAAATATAAGTTCGTTTTTGGTTTAGTGTGTTTGATTGTGTAATTTCCTTGTTTACCTTAGTCTTTTCTTTTAGTGTATAAGCGTATGTAGATATTTGTAATTTGATTTTGAAGTAGGTGTATGTTAGTAAAGAGTAAATTAATTGACTTTCATTCGAGAATAATTTTCATGTATTACGAATGGTTCTTGTTTTTCAGTAAGTGTCGTTTAAATTTGATTTAATTGTTGTCGAGATTTGGGTGTGATATTAAAATGATTGGTTACTAAATTATCTATTATTTCGTGGGTTATTAAAATTGAAAAATTGTATTTATTTATGCTAAATAATTTCTCCCTTTTCTTTTTTTTGTTAATTGAACTGATTTTTATAGTTGTAAAATGTAGTTAAATAATGTAGAAGGAAGTATATACGTATACTTAGTTAATTGTTAGAAATCTGAACACTAATATAAATTAATTTGATAGCTAGAAATGTGATAATTAGTAATAGCACATACTAATATAATATAATATAATACAATGAAAGTTTATAAGTAATATCTGTTTTCACATGAAATAGGAAACCTCCAAATGTATTTCGTTAACATCTCATTGGTTTCTCGTGTATATGATATATTACTATGGAAAGATTGAACCCGGTTCCAATAATATCAGTATTCTCAAAATTAAAAATTATATTTCTTAATGAAGAAAGTCCAACTTATTTGTACTAGAAGTTTCAGCCTTTTATGTGATGTAAAATTTATAACTAATGGGAAAAATTATTTTGAGAATAGATAACGATGGATTAATTTTCATTTATCTCTCATTAACAATATTTAATATAAACAAGCATTTTTCATGCCTCAAAAATGCTGTCTTATGAAAAGTTGTTCGGAAATAAATCTCACAGCAAGCAATACACATATATTTGTCGTATAACAATTCAAAAAGGAATAATAATACAAATCCTTTAGTTTCAAACTATTTTCAAATTCAACGACCTTTTAATTCCAAACATTTTACATAAAAGATAATCATCAACGGTCCTTCAAGCAAATAAATTTCAAGAAATGAAACACAACCGATTCTAAAATCATTCCATTATTTTCGCTCCAACCGTTCCCCAAACTTTGTTCTATCAGTTTCATTTTATTTTCGTTACCCAACTACCACGTAAAACACCAGACATTATGTAAATTCATGTTCCAGCATAAATCGCGGATAACCCCAGAAGGAATCGAATAATCTCGCGCGAACATTCTCAGGATCCCATAAACGCCACGCTATGATTAAAAAACGAGAAAAGAAAGAAAGAAAGAAAGAGAGAGAGAGAAAGAAAGAAGGAGAGAGGGAGAGAAAGAAATAAAGAAAGAAAGAAAAGAAAAGAAAAGAAAAAGAAAAGAAGCAGGAAACGAGAAGGAAAAGGAAAGGGAAGAAAGAGAAAAGAGAAAGCACAGTGCGGTCGATAATCAATTCAGAAACGTGGGGGAGGGAAAAAAGTACTCAGCGTATGATGCATTATCTCGCAGAATATTCGCGGAAGACAGAGACTTTTTGCGCCAGTGAAAACGCCGTGCCACGGAATATTAATATCGCCATTATTTCCGCAATATTCCCGGGCGAAACGAGGAGCACGCGTATTCGCCGCGTACCCGACACTTTCTCGAGACAATGGGAGCCGAAACGAAACGAAGCGGAACGCTAGTCGGCCAATATCCACGGTATGACGCCGAAAATTAAAAGCAGCGGCAGATGCGCCTCGCACGACGCCCACGAACGGCGGCTGCATTAAAGTGCCGGGAGCGTGTGCCCGCTCCGCGCAGACGGCGCAGCGCCGAGCGCCGCGCGCGAGTAAAAACAACGTTACCCTAAATCGGGTTAATTAGCGGAATGGCCACGGGTTCACGGGGACGGAGAGAGTACTTCGCGTACCAAATGTTTCGAGAAGTAACCCTCTCCTCGCTCACTCTCTCCCTTGCTCGTGCAATCTCTTCTTTCTCCCTTGATTTTTCTCGTCGTTCCCGAGCCTGCTTCTGGTTCCCTATTTCTTTCCAGGTGCGCGCGCGAGCTCTGCTTCCCCGAGTTCTCTCCCCCTTGATTTTCCTTTCTTTCCTTTTTTCTCTTCCTCGCGATTATTGCCCATTTTCTAAACTCTACTCTCCGGTTACAAGGGTGATTTAATTGTGGCCCGCTTCGCGAAAGAGAGAGATGTACAGTGTGGAGCATTATTTGGATGAGAATATTGAATGAGTAATTGATCTTTATTAGGTTGTTTTGTTGCTTGTGTTATTCGTTAGTCGTGTGGGGAAAGTTTATCCGTTATTTATTGTTCGTTCACGTCAAGGCAATGTTGTCTACGTTTCTTATGTTATTATGTGCTACGTTGGACAAAAGTTATTTAAAATAATGAATGAAAAATGGGGAATAGGCTCTACTTGTTGGTTACCTGTAATTGATGAATGTATTAATTATTCATTTTTCGGAAATAGCAATCGGATTGAACTTTGTTCGTCATTCTTTATTCGTTACTTTGATCATTTCTTCTCGTCACTAAATCATTAAATTAATTCAAATTAGAGTTTGCATTTAAATTGTATTAATTTTCAGAATGTGATATTTCCTTTGTAACGCACAGTGCATCAATAATAATTATATTGGCTTCAACTTTCTTTTGACATACCTGCAAACTGTAGCACGTGGAAAATTTCGACGAATACGGAAACTTATACAGACTTTGAAAATGACAAACATGCAAAAGAAGTGAATCTAACAATATTAAAAAACGGAAATTTTGATTATAAACCTGCACGGTGTTTTTTAACGGCAGAGATATTGTATTCGTGATTCTTGAATGAGACATGTAAATGGCTAATTTTTAAAATATTCTACCATTCTAAATATTACATTGAAATTATGTACAAATATGAATAACATTTTAGTTAAATATCTCTACATCGAATGCATACTCCCACGTTCTAAGTTTGTTGTGTTTTGTTCCTTTTAATTCTGCCACGTTATCTCAAACATTAAAATAGTGGAAAGGTGGCAGTCATTTTGCACGATTGCTCCCACCCCCCATTCATTCCTCATCGTGACATACGGTTATTCACAAAGCTAATCAACATAAATGTTAATCTGATATCCACTGTGTGACTTCAGTAGTTGTTCGTCCCAAACGCGGCTATACATCAGAATTGTTTTATTAACTTCACTTGTTAAGACCATTAAACAAATAATTTTTTAATTTTCATCCTTTTGTTACATTAACTATATTAATTACAAAGGTGTTCCTCGAAGAAGATACATTTCCTCACAACAGATTGAACACTACTTTTAATTACTAAAATTAAACTGGTAAAATTAAACTTCAAAAATTAGACTACTAAAATTGCTAAAATCACGAAAATTACTTGAGATTTGAAGTAATATTTACATTTTATATTCACTTTTTTCAAACAACAGGAGCACTCGGATTTACTTTATTAAAAACAACTAACTTCCTTTGAAACGCTAAATGTAAGTTTTCGTATCTGGTGAAGTCAGATAAAGTAAATGATTATTTGACCTGTTATTTCTGGGAGTCTCCTACTTTCCAGTTATTTCATAAGGGTCTTGATCCCGGCGATATGCCACCTCGAGTATATTAAGAACGGCATTCATGGGCACATTTGAACAGTGACATTCAGGTAATGGAATATATAGAGGAAGTGTATTAAACATAAATATAGACTCTGTTGAAGCCTCTCCAGTATGCCGTTAGGTTTACGATACGGCCACATGCATAGTCATTCAAACGGGCTGTTTCGTTTCACGGCTTTCTCGCTGTATGCATTTTTGCAGGCTACAGTCGTTATCAGTCGCCAGCTAAACAGCTTATCAGCAGTTTTGTTATATGGAATCTAATTAATTTTAATTAAATATTCATTTGTATATTTTATCTCTGTGTCACTCGGAAGTTTTTTTTATTAGGAACATTCAACATTTTCTGATGAGATATGGGCAACATTTTTTGACAGTAACTTAAGGAGAAATCATGCATAAATTGAGGAACCGAGTTATTTTATTTTAGTATTTCACGTATTGGTGTATTATACGAAACTTATTATTAAATATCAAACTTTATAGTTTTGTTCTGTCAAGTCAAGTGGCGATTGTGAGTCGCTTCTCAAGTACACGCGACTAATTGCTGCGCTCTTCAGTTTATCTATTTGAAATGTTATTGAACAAATAGAAACATGTATACTAGCAACAATATTTTTACGTTTTCTTAAAATCTAGAAACGTTTTTTACACCATAAGAACGAAGAATAAATTGAAAAAGATTAATCAAACATATCGGAGGTCTGTATTTTAGGATAAGGTATTCGAAGAATTAACTCTTTGTACTGAACAGAACATTTCCAGTCATCACTTAATTTGATTCTTGATTTTTAAAACATGTTTACAATTTCGTCAAAGCTACTGTTAATAAACACTAATCACTGTTTCTTATAAAACGAAGTATGTTTTAAGTAAACTTTATTTAAATAACTCATTCGTATAACTAGATGGCATTAACTTATCAAACTATATTCAAGGAAGGAAATATTTTAAACAAAATGGATTTAATTTTTAATAAGAGTCAAAGAGATTGAAACAGGTAGATATAAATAAAAACATACTGTCCATTACAAACAGATAATAAACGATTTGAAATTTGGTGCGAGTTTTGAATATTTCCAATAGTTTCATCATATATAAGCTTTTTATATTATTTTATGTTAGCATCTTCTGCCATGAGTTTCTCCGTTCTTGGTTGAAACGTGTTTACATAGGGTAAGGAATCTTAGATCAAACACACGTTACATTCACACGACGCATGAAGCCTCGATAGGACACTCTAGCGCGATCGTGTGAAGAACGCAGTCCAATCATCGCGGAGTCGCAGAAGATTCAATTCCTTCGGACAATACCCCCCGCAATTGCAGCAAGAGCACTCGAAGAAGTCGCTGAAAGCGATTTCCTCTCGTAACGATTAAATATTTTCTGTTTAAACATACACGTTGATTCCCTTTGGTTTCTCGTGATTTACACGCTCGCGAGTCTCCCCGTATGTGTGTGGTTGCCTTTCGCTCTTGATAGTTCCATTGCTTCCCCGTCTTATAGCGGATTGCATTGATATCACTGATGAAGGTTTCACTAACTCTGTTTGGGTTGATAAGAATTCATCGATGTCAGCCTTGATCGTCAACAGTATTAATGAACTATAAATTCTATACTATAATAATTATGACTATAAAAAGTAATATTGTTCATTTGCAATTTTTATAGGTAAACTGACAGATACATTTGTAGATTTTTTTGCGCCATATACGTATAATTGCATGATTATTAACCTAAAAGTGGTATTATGATAATTATACATTAACTGCTTTCACTGCATTTAAAAAATTGCAATTTTGATTAGATACTATATAATTATGTTAAATCTAAATAAATAAAACAAATTTATTTCCAATTCTACGAGGCTTCTTAGATATTTTTTGAAGAGAAACAATGAAATGTTTATTGAAAAATTATTAAAAAGTGTGAAGTATTATTGAAATTGTTATTATGAGTGTAGATTCGTGAACTACTCTCACACATTCCTTATAGCGTATAAATCATTCGATAAGCTCAGCACGCAATACTGTTTTGTTCGGTATAAATGCAATTGTACAAATGCAGTTCACTAGTTTATTCACACATGTGACTTCTATGCATCTTATAATGAAGTGCAGTCATTTGACATTGATAACTTCTTTACAGCTAATTTCTTCACCTCGTTTAACCAGTTAACTACATTTAACGAGTACACACATAATTTAAAAACCGATTATCACTTTGAGTTTTAATTCTTTCAACAATTAATGATTTACTTTATTAGATAAATGTAATTCTTCATCGTTTTTCTTTAATTTTTCGTTAGAATGCATTACACGTGCATTTGCCCTGCGTTCGACGAGTACGTACTTTACTGTTTTATTGTATTCCACTTAATAGGTTACATATGATACAAATGGATTAACAAAACTGCTTGTGTCGGTGATTCGAATATAACTGGCTATAGTAACCAAAAAGTACGATCGTTTAAAAAGCAAGGCCGTCGATCACGTTTGAATCACAACGCGACAAGTAATAAGCGATAGGCAACGCAAAAAGGGCCGCCCGAACTTCAATCGTAGCTGATCGGAAAGATTGCAGGGAACTCGATGCTATTTACATAATATCGGGTCGTTAAACGAAAATACGACACACGTTTTGCGTTCGTCGTCCGTATCGGACCACTTTATTGCTGTAACGTGTACACGAACCGCGTACCGGTTTGGTTTTTTTATGATTTTATAGTTAATAGTCAGCCGTTTATGATCCTAGGGGCCGGGTGTTGGTCTTATTTTGTCATTATCGATGTCGTAACTGTTATAAAACTGTTTAATTCACCCTTTGTTTGGTTTTCGTGAAATGACTGCATCGTGAATGCAATGTCCCTCTAACACGTTAAGCGCCATGAAAATCTTGAATGTTTCTCCATAGAGTTATTCTTTTGTAGCATATAGAGGCAGGGACAATTATTATTTATTTGCTGTTACAATGTTTGCATTACATTATTATCGCCTTAGTTACGTTACTAAACATTTTCATTCAACTTCGGTTATCTTACATGTTACGATTACTTTCTAGTCATTCGGAAGCGTCGATCATCGGTGACTGACATAGCGCCTGACATGTTAAAATTCGTAATAATTTCTTTAAGTTTTAAATGAATGGCTGGAGGGGCCATTGTCTAAGATTAGAATTACCAAGTAAATAAAACAAATTTTAAATTAATTTCTTTTTATAGAAATTATTAAATTAGTTGATTTCATGATACACAAACTAAAATATACGTTGATCAGAATTTCAAATAAATGTACTCTTGTAACTTTTATGAAAGGGTAAAGAAAAATATATGAATAGTTCTTTTCTAACCATTTTTCATATATAAGTCTGTTGGACACTATTGATCTTTCATCTTACTTTTTTTTATAGTCCCTTAAGGGTTACCTGAATTTTTATTTTTTACTACTATTAAATTCATTTTGAGATCCATTATTTATTATACATGTGTCTGACAAAAATTTTATTAACAAATATAAAAACACAAGCTTTTCAATTGTTTAATCGTAATGAAGTCTAGTGTTAACAAACGAGTGTTCAATTTTCAGAATTTATTTACCTTCTTAGTAGTATCACTAAAACTTGAATAGTTATCACTAACACCTTAATTAATGAACGGAAAACAGTCGTTTCATATAAGCGTTTCTCAGATTCTCGAGAAAAAAGTAGTAATACAACATGTTAATTCTTGTATCTAAAAACCCCCACCAATGCAAGTATTAACCTCTTGTTTTATAACAACGTGTCAGACTCGCAGTGAAGATTTTAAACATGATTTAACAAACATAAATGTTACCCGATCCATTCGAATTAAATCAAAGTAAATATTATTCTTCTGTAATCAATTATTATACTTAACACCAGTCATAGTTATAGAATATGCGCACAATTTTTCCTCTTTTCCTAATAAATTATTAATGACGTACTCGCCGTATCGATCAGAATGGAGAAAAAATATCGTGGGGCTGGGATTAGACATACAACATGAAAATGTAACTTCACACTGTTCCACTACTACCCCAAACAAACACGCTGTATGTTTTAAAACAAATTCCGTCTCTCAACAAACCCGAGAATTTTTAAGCTCACATCGCGGCCATAACGTAAGGACATGTGCACAGTAAGTGCCGGTGGGCGCTGCGCGCAGCCAGACTGTACACGCCGTCGAGAAAATATATTAGAGCCCATCTGGCCGCCCCCGGCTTCCGTAGAAACTGATTTAAATTTCGCGGCTGCAGGCTCCCGCAATCTGACGAGTAATATCGCCGATGTAAGGGAAAACGACAGTATCGAGGTTACTCGGATTCTTATTACCCGGCTTCCGGAAATTTGCCTTTGCAAATTAAAGGAGGAAACTCGTTCGTCGGTTCGGGCACGCCGCGTAAGAGTGGGATGGCAGGTCGGGGCTGTGGGATCGAAACAAATTCGCGGCGGCGGCGGCTGTAACACAGCCGGTTTCCATAAAAATCATTTCTACTCTCATTCGCCGGAAGACCGGCTGCACCTTTTTATTTCTCGCACTTCCGTGCTCGCTGTAATTGAATTTCGTTGGCACACAACCCCCTTCCCGTTCCCTTATCCCGGCCCGTGTTGTGGTCTGTCGTGTGTCTTTATGAAAAATTATTTATGCATTTCGTTGGGAGTATGTTAACGCGCTGGGCCCGTATCGATTCGGTGAATAGGACATTACGCGAGCATCGGGAATCGATGTGATACGTGTATGTGTGTATTTGTGTGTAGCGGCGTGCGAATTAGGTCAAACGGCGTCGCGGCGAAGATTTAATTAAAATTTTCCATATACTTCCGATACGCACGCGTTTCGCTGATTTCTTTTCGGTGCCGGTCGCTACTCGATCTGGCGTACCGGGGGTGTAAGGATTACGCTTCGGATGGTAGTTACGCGGTTTTGTTACCATGAGCTGTTCGGAAGTGTCGATATCGGTAATGTTATCGGTATGCGTTGATAGTAATGGAATTTTGTAAGTAATTGGAAGTATCGGTCATATCGTCGGGGTATTGATAAGTAGAATTTTAGCTGACGGTGGGAAATGCGTATTGTGACTACGTTGAGTTTATATTGGAACTCATTTGGTTGATTTATCGATCTTTAGGCTTTTGTGCGTGTAGAGAAGTTTAATTTTTTTTAGAGAAGTATATGTAGGAAATAATCTAAAGTTAAAATTTTGAAAGGTGTCTTTTGACACTTTTAGCATCCAACAAGTGTAATCTATGCAACTACCAAATCCTAACATAGTTAACAAAATGCACATACTGTTAAAAACATTCATCTATAATAGTCTTCTCTATCAGTTACTGTAATTTCAAATTTTATGTCAATTTCATTATGACAACAAACAAAACAATAAGTTTCATATGTTGTGGATTAACATGATATAGTATCATCCAATTGTTATCCATATTCTTTAAATATAAATTACATATTACCTTCGAAGTAAACCTAGACATATACTAAGTATAAAAATTGTGCGTTTTCCCATTGAATTATTAAGGATAAAGTAATTGTATCGATCATAGCTAAGAAATAAATCATAGCAAAGGATTAAAAGAAAAAAGAAACACCAAACTGCTTCAGTAATATTTATCCTTGTTTCTATCTATTCCTCAATTCTCAGGAAGCGATGTTCTTCACTATTCGACAATTTAGACAATTGATCCACAAATTCACCGTCCACAAATGATACCTCCGAGTGCCACCTACTCGGAATCCCACGCGAACGGAATCCACCGGGAGCAATTAATAATCCCTGTCATTAAATATTCTCGATGCGTAACCAGCGTACGTCCGAATGATAACACTGGCCAGGTTCTCGTGGATTGTCGAGCCTGTTCAGCTTAGCAGGAAGCGAACGAATGATTCCGTTCGACGAAGAAACGTAAGCGATGTAACTTGTGATTTCCGACACGTTGTAACTGCAACGTGAAACTCTGTCCCCAGTCAGAGATCAACGGAACGGGGACGGCGGTTGGTATGCGGGGGCCACAAGGACCGTCACGGCTAAAAACAATTAATAATCCCGTTATTAAAGATTCTCCGCACGTCGTGCACGCATGCTTGCATCCGGCCGGGCTGATTAATAGCTTAAAAGCGGCACATCACCACGTGCGACGCTGTTTAATTGCGCGTTGTATTTGAGAGCGGCGACTTAATGGCGGACCCTTCTCCTCGTCATCGCGGACAAGTAGTAAGGCAGGCCGTGGTTGCGCCATCGGCACGTGTATCATGTGCTTCGAAAGTATCGGACAAGTTCGAAGGTGAATAATTGTTTTGCCATAAGGTATTCGACTACTAAAAGACAATAGATAGCGTTCAAATAAAGTTCGCAACGCATGTATCAATGAAACTTCAACGAAGTGAAATTTTTCTTTAATTTTCATTTAGCACTAAAACTATCGAGCAGTTAAATTGACTTTTGGAAATTTGTCTATAGAAATTCCAAGACTGCATCTATTGAAACTTTAATTGATTTACAATTCAGTTCGTGTATTGCTTTAATAATTTAATAGTTTCTTAGAGCAACATCTGTTACATTTATAACCCTTTGCACTCGATTTATGAATACCCAGTCACCTTCGACGTAGGTCTGCAAAAGGTTAAAGATATAAAATAGAAGTATTGGCAATATTTGAGACATTTCATTGATTTTAATGCAATGAAAATACATCATACCATTAACACTAGGTTTACGGGCATTTATTGTACACTTCATTCTATTATTCCTAAAAGAATTGATGCTCCTTTATTTAGATTGTGGAAACTGGAGATTTGATAGTAGGTAATTGGAGTACATGTCAGTGTGATCGCATCAATCAAAATCGGCGTAAACATTTACAAAATAATATTTCTAAAATCCAATACGCGTCAATTTGACGCATTCCGTAAACCTAGTGTTAAAATATTTTAATCTTTACAAATATTCTTATATCATTAATAACGAAGGTTATTTTAGGTTCTAATTCTATGGAATTCATTCAAGTATAAGATCGAAATTTAACCCAAGCGGCTGCTATGAAAGGCAAACCTTATTTACATAAAAATAAAGACTTCTTATAATCGTAAAATTTCAACTTGACACAGCTCATAAAACACGTTTCTCCAATTCTGATTATTTTTACTTGGAAAACATGCGGGGATGGTAAAATAGAAGAGAATCTTTCGGTTTGTTTCGAGTAATCCGTATTTTAGACGGACCCTGTACAACGTGAACGAGCACGATCGCAACGAGCAAGCAGAGACGCGGAGAGGACAGGTAATCGTGAATTAGCATGACAATGGCGCGGCGTGGATCACGTCGCTCAAGATAAGCAGCAATTTATGAGGGAGGAATAGGGGAGACCAGCTCGACCACCTTATTACACACTTACACGACCAGGATGTAAACGGATTAGATGTCATCGTCGTTTTCAATCAGTGTATCCAGACTGATATGTCGTAATTGCGTGGTTCGTTTACTTGCGTCTTTATCTTGAAATCTAGTTCCCGTGGTGTAGAATATTTTGTGCAGGATAAATCGTAATTTGTAATTGAAGTTTAACACTTTGACTACCAAGGAAATACTTATCAAAACTCGTATGCAGTTAAAGAAGGTTTTTAATAAAGCATAATCTACAAATAAACATGTCACATGAACGTCTTTTTACACGAAATCCATGCAACAATATTGTGAAATAAAAAATACAATATTAATTATTTGCTATTTAAGATCTAAAACAGTCCATAATATACTTTACAATTTTCATCTTCTGATATCTTAGGAGTCATAGTAAAACCAACAATGTCACAAAAGTATGTTTTTCCCATAATAATGAACGATCTTTTTGAAGCGTGCTAATCAATCTAGATTCCTTGAAGATCTTCCAGGAACTGTCTGGCGTCCAACAGCTTTGAAGGATCCGTCTCGATCATCCGTTTGCACATTCTCTCTGATCGTATTAAACATCCTAATAACCGTGCATTTGCTTCGTTCGATAGAACCGCAGTATACGGCTCGGAGCTGCTTGTTAAGGCGAGCGGATAACGAAGGCGGAACAGCGAATCGGCTAATCTATCAAACGTGACGCTTAATCGGCAGAAACGCACTACTTCAAACGTAAAACGGTATAGACAGTTTCCTGGTGAAAAAACAGCTTGGATAGTTCTTGAATGTTTTACACGGTTTCATACATTGACGAACAACGCGTATCGCGATTTGAATTAACGGAAAACGTACCGCGAACGGTGAAATGACCGGTTTTAAAATTTCAATTAAAATTCTCCGTTTTTCTGCGTTCATTTAACATTAAATCGATTCGCATATTATCCGATTAATCAGTCTTTCACTTTTTGTCTTTCCTTTTGTTTCTGTTTCCAATAAGAAATATTTATCGTTTAACTTGTTTACCTTTATTTTATGAGTAGTTTTTCATTCGATTACACATAACTCTCGATTTATACGGCACTGTTTTACACGGTAAAGTATAATATTATTTATACGATAGTTTTTATGAGTGATCTTAATTTATGCAATCTGAATTTAGTAACACCGAACAAAATGTACTTCTGTTTTCTGAAATGTCATTATTATTATTTGTCACAATTATTATTATTTATTATCTTGTTAAGCTATATCGAATGAATATGTATTTCTAAAACTTATATCTGCTTTTCTTTCTAATATTTTGTTTTCTCTTGCACCGACAGACTCTATTTACACGATTTTCTTTCGCGTAAAGCGAATCCGAGTGGGATGGTTTGTCGCGTAAATTGAGGCTCCGGAGAATCAGATAAATTCTATTGGAAGATCTACTTTTAGTTTTGTTAAATTAAATTGAATGTGAACTTAGAATCAACTTTTTCTATTTTTATTAAATGGAACAACAATTTAGTCTTAGTCGAATGCTAGCTTGAAACTAAACGTAGTATGTTGTAACAGCGACATGACTATTTTGTTTTTATAATGGATCAATTGTACACGATTTAATGAAAAGTTGTGTTCTGTGGACTTAAGTAAATTAGTTTCTACTTATGTGTTAGAATAAGTGATATAATCGAGCACGAAATTATTTTACTGTTAAAAATAAATGCGGAAGAATCATATTTTGTGTTTATGGATTGATCATTGGAAGTAATAGAAATTCACGTAGAACGATTTTAACTCTTTTAAACTCATTCTTTTAGAAATAAAATTTCAAACAAAGAATAATATTGTTCTTTCTCGACTTGTCATTGATTGTCAGTGCATTACAAGGTAACTGTTTGCTTGGTTGTACCATTCGTTTCGATTCACAATATACTACACTCAATTAAATAATTCTAAATAATTTTAAATACAATATTTTAAAATAATTCTTTCCAAAAGTATATCAATTTTTAAAAAATCAATTATTCAAC
The DNA here is from genome assembly GCF_051020985.1 of Nomia melanderi. NCBI lineage: Eukaryota > Metazoa > Arthropoda > Insecta > Hymenoptera > Halictidae > Nomia > Nomia melanderi. The sequence continues at coordinate 3,884,291 of NC_134999.1, read as the reverse complement.
GGGAATATCGGTTATATTTTGCTTACAAACCGGGTTGATTATTTAATAAAATATTAAATTATGTTTAAGTTTTTGATGATTTTTATATATTTCGATGTCATTTCTTCACGTTTCAACTACTTTGTAACGTATACTGCCCCCCGTGCCTACATACCTCACAAAAAGAACTTATCTACAAAAATTGGCATGCGCCAAAAGTGGTACACGCGGCATTCAGCATGTTGAACAAACTAAAAGTAACTTTATATTTAAGCACAATATTCAAACGCAAAGGAATATACAATAGAAAGATCATACAATTGAACCGAACGAGAAAATTCATTGAATTAAGGAAAGTACCAGTTTCCAAGGAATGTCAGAACGTTTCGCGCAATCATCTAACCAAGAGCACGGAAATGAACGACTGTTAAAGTGGATTTCGATGAATCGATAACAAAAAGAAAGCCGGCTGTGAAAGGTAGAAAAAAAAATTGCGAAACACGAAATATCAACCGCGATGCGCGCCGCGCGCTCGTCCGCGGGTTCTTTTATTAGCGGCGCGTACCTATCATTCACGATGACTCTCAATCATCGATTCATCGAGAGAGGGCAGCTCTGTAATCCCGGTTGAAACGGCGCAGATAATAATAGGGCTATAAAACGCTCCTCGCAATAATTGGCACATTGTAATCTCTCCGTGCTAGCAGTTCGGAACACTTCACTAATCGCTCGTAATCAATCCCCTGATTGCTACCGTTTATATCATCGTTGTTGCCGCTACGTCTTCCTGCGATACGGACTCTGCCCGTTGCAGGTGCAGCCTGCGCACCGTTCGACCGGCATGGATGGCCGAATTATGCGCTGCCTCGAGTATTTCGTCGAAACTATACAGTAATGAACTGCCATTATTGGAAGATGCATCCTGCCTTCCAATATGGAACAACGAATGGATCAAACGTGACGCGTCGTATGGATCGTTACCGATGTCATGGTCAATTAATCTTAACTATGGCCATTGTCCGCTTCTTCGATTTGGTTTTTCGAGGCTTCGACCGCCAGGAAAATGTTTTATCGCCTATTTCTGCTTTAGGGAATTGTGGCCGCTTTGTGTCTTTAGCGGAAAAACTGTTGGTTTTATTCTTGCATTTCTTTACGCTCATTTCTTTTACAATAAAAAACGTGATTTTTGTTTACTATAAACTTTCTTGGGATAAGCAGAGCCTGGGCCCATAACCTGTTGGTTTTATAATAGAATAAAGAATCAGTTTTTATTCAACAAGGCAATAAGTAAACACGTCTGTTCGGTACAATTGATCGGGACGTAATGAACATTGTTTCATAAATATTGTTATAGAGGTTGCGTTCCGTTTTTCTTTTTAATTCATTAGAATTTTATCCAGTTGAATCCATAGATGGCTGTCCTTGCCAATTCTATTTGTAATAAAAACAATTGTTTGTTATGATTGGCATCGACGTAAATCGATTTAGTTTGCTTGATACCGTGAATCTTATCAGTTCAATTTCATCATTTACCTCATTTAATTGTCTAATATGTAATTATATGTTAGATAATTTGTTGTTAGATAATAAGTGTTTTATAGTAAGATTTGTAAAATCATGAACTTACTATTTTGGAAATATTATGTTATTTTTAGCTAATTTTGTTTAGAAATGATATTTATAATTGAAGGAAATAAATTGTATATGGATATAAAATTTAATTAATGAATTACATATTTCATATTTGATAGTTTTACCTGTTTTTTATAAACCGTAGTAACAACGTGTGTTATTCTACAAGTATTATTGTTTATAGTTTTTATAAATATAGGCAATGTATAAGGGAATTATCTAAATACTTCTATACATCAATAGTAGCTCAAGGCAAAATGTAGAAATATTCAAAATCATAGAAGTTTGATTGCAACAAGCTAGTGTAGAGTTAATCATTCCATGAACTCATCTTTTAATGTTTTTTCATGATCTCTGATATTATCGGTATAGGTCTATGTATACGTGTATTTATTTAATAAGGAGACTGCAGCATTTTATGAATTCATAACTAGTCTCCCCCGTTTATCTCCTACTACACGAAAATTATGCAAAAGCACTTTAATTTATGTGTGCTACGAATATAATGAACACGCACATCGCAAATATTCTTTTTAAATTGCATATTATATAATCTCTTACCTTTCATTTATACGTTACGTTGATATCATTTTTTCTTTCAATGCGTTCATTACCAAATCAACACTCACCCAGGTCCTATAAAGTTGAAACAATTTTTTTAATGATACGTATACCGAAAAGTAAAAATTTCTCACAGTTGCTCTGTTAATCCATTGCTCTATGATTTTTTTCTCAACTTTGACCGATACGACTTTGTCATGCATAATTTATTGGAAGAAAAGAAAAATTCTAGGCATTTTCTATGTTTATGTTTGCTTTTAAGTATAACAATAGACTACAGGAGAATAATATTTACTTTGACTCCTAATGGAATTGAGTAATATTTATGTTTGTCGAATCGTATTGAAACACGTTGTTATAAGGCAAGGGGTTAATCTTCCTACATCTCAAATATTCAACAAAATTTTATTTGTTCGATATGTCACCAAGACAATTAATTTCTAAGTTTATTCAACGTCATCCGAATCTAGGTGACATGTCAGAGTGTTAGAGCATAGAAATGAACATTTTTTATACCTATCGAAATGTATTGTTAGGACACTAAGAAATAGAATTCGCTGCTTTTTATAATCAACTTGGAATGGTTTCATTTTCGGTTGACTCTGATACAGGGGCCGCAATCTATGCATAAAAAGAAAACGAAAGTTCGGAACCCGCGTAAAGAATAGGCAACGTGACGATATCCGCGGAGCGAAGTTACGCTCACGTATGCACGCGCGCCCTGCAACGAATCTCGGTCGCATCGCCGGTGCATCTCACGTAGACTCGATCGATATCATAGATACTCCTCAAGGCACGCCGTAATTTCAACTCGCCGTGCGATTTGCAATATCGTGCGCCGACCGGAGGAAGATGAGAGCCCGCGCGCCTCCAAGTTACGCGGTTATCTTTTTACGCGTGCACCGACGTCGTCTGATAAGGGAGCAAACTTCGTCGTAAGGGTGTTTCGTTCAGATTGCAGTAAATCGGTATTTTGATAGGGTTTGCCTTGAGCCGACTTTCAAGCTAACGTACGGTATTCTCTTGTTCAAGTAATAATGCAACGATGCAGGTAACGTGCAGTATAATGTATAATACTACTGCATTTAGAAAGTTTTGGAACTTTTTGTATAACATGTTTACAGGTCGAAATAATTGACGCCAGTTTTTGAATGTTTTCAAGTTTTAGTGTTGAAACACTTAATTGGTTCTTCGTGTATGCAGCTTTATCAAATTTTGTTACTTTCCATTTTGTAAAATGTATCACTTCGACAAATAAATAGTTCATATAAAACACGAATAGTTAAAATTTGTCTATCAGGATTTATTGTGTTGTTCTCAAAATGATATCGATTAGCTGCAGTAATTTTTTTTCAATATTTTTTCTCTTCTTTGATATAGATCTGGTACATGATTTATAGTATAGTCTTGCATACACGCAATGGTCGTTGCTTTTTTGTTGACTTTAAACGATAACCTTAAAATGGTAGTTTTATCAGTATGATTTCATGTTTTTTCAGATATTAAACATTGATCAGTTTAACACAAATATCTTTGCTGTTTGTACAAAACCTCAGTTTCCTTTTTATTTCCGTTGCCTTTTTCATATTCCTTTCTTCTGCTCCTTCTATATTACTTGCATTTTTCGTCTATGTATCTCTGGTATTCTCTTTCTCGTCTTCTCCCAATGCAAAATTATGCATTCACCCTTAACCCTTCATCAAACAGAATATATTAGAATATGCATGGAATATAAATTCCTCGTAATAATAACACAAGGATTTATAACATCTTCTTTTTATTACAAATTCAAAATACTTTCAAATATATTGGACTTGATTAAACATAGCTATAATGATTAATGCATACGGTAGATAGCATTAAATACAAGTTACTTAGAAAAATGAAAGATCACTATTATACATATTTATATTTTTCTGTTTAGACCAGTTGTTTTCTACAAAAAGTAAAGAATATTATGTACAAAATTTTACGATCATTATTAAAATTATCTGTAACATTTATAGAAAGAAATGTTAAATACATACTCAACATTCTTCCCATGTACTTTGCTTCAAAGAAACAACAATTATGTTAACATAATTTCCTTTAGTGGTAGCTTTTATAGGTTCACGTACTAGATGAGCTAGATAAAATGTACTAGACGAAAAACGATTAACATTCAGGAAATTAAAAATTCGTGAATATTTTAACTAGACATGTTACAAACTGTAGGACAAATTCCTTTGCCAAATAAATTTTGCGAATGTTTACTTAAACCCTAGGTTTCTGTTCCATTGAATTCCTAAATAGAAGTAGAAAGTATCTGCTCGGTCAAGATTTTTAACTCTGAAACTTAGTTTCAAAAACGAATCATTCGCTTGAAAACCGAAATTAATTGGAATATTTCCGTGAACCGGAATATTTATATCGAAGGAACCGCTTCCCTGATGAAATAATCCAGTTTAAGTAGACAAATGAAAATCACTGACCGTTCGCATCATTTTATAGACGCGAGCTTTGAGGGCTTCGCGATATACAACGAGGAATCTCATACGAATTATACGGATGAAGTGGCAGAATAGAAGGATGTACGTGGACATTCTCGAGTGTCATATCCGAAAGGAACACACCGCCATTCCTGAAGGCCAATGATATGCCTGGGGCATGCACACGTTCCACCCTCCCCGATGCATATTTTGGCGCATTTCACGCATGACTGATCAACGCAGGGGATAATTTATCTGCAATATTGGGCCAACAAATTCGAAAGCGAACAGATATCATCACATACAGTCCGTCTAGAAAGAACGTGAACGGAAAAATGTTCATCGTAATGCTAGTGTTAATGTTCTACGAATGTCGGATAGTTTAACCAGTTGACTGCATTTGACGAGTATATACGTCATCTTAAAGCTCTAATTTGTGCTAACTTTTCCAACGGTGGACTATTTATTTTTTTAGACAATGATGCAATTCTTGTTCGTTTCGCTTTAGTTTTTCGTTAGTATATATTATAAATGAATTTGGCCTGCATTTTACGAGTATACACTTCATTATTTTATTTTATTACGCGCACAATAAGAGATGTTTTAAACTAAATTCCACACTTAACGGGTTAATACCTCTTTTACGCTGCATTTATATCGATATATCGTTTATTTTTATTTATTTACATTCCCAAGATTTTTTTTGAAATTGTAGCACTCAACTTACACTGAAACAAAGAACCATAATTCAGTTTTTACAAGATTTGAAACGTTTTGTGTAAAAAAATTCATCTAAAAAAATACATTGTGCCTGTAGAAAGACAGAGATTGGTTCGAGAACTAAGAAATGAGTAAAATAATGCAATTCATATGAACATTCATGTTGGAATGTAAATGACCGTGCTGAATCATATCAGACTGTGAAGAAAGATAATTTTTTTCAAATTCGAGTTAAATTAAACAATTTACATAAAGACAGAAAAGTAATTCGTGTTACATTAAAATGGTGTAAAAACAGAGTTGGGTGCGTATAGCGTAGAACATCATATTATGATATAATTTACTTTTTTTAAATTTGATGGAGATTGAGTAGTAAAAGATATAGAAATTATGTTATTCTGTATTTACAGTAATTTAATACGTTCTCCTAGTAAAGATTACTACCGGAAATATATCTCATAAATCGATTATTTTCAAATGCATTTCATCTCTTTTTTTGAAGCATTTCACCTCCGTGTCGAAGAAAAACTATGATATACACGCTTTTACTAGACAGAGTGTAAACCTGTTTCTACGAACGGAAGGAGAAAGCAAACAATGGCCTTTAGGAGAACAAACGCATTATTACCTTTATTGTTCTGACTTTAGTGATTTGTTCATCACTAACGCTGCCCTTTATAATTGATATGATTTGTGTAATAAATTTAATTCTACAAGTTTTTTTGAAAAAGCAGGAATTTCATATATTTTCAAGTTTTAAAACTCCTTTTCCGAGATATTGAGTAATGTGATTATTATTTTGTTTCAAATAAAAAATCGCTGTTATTTTTCTCATAAATGGTTTCATAAAGGGTATCATAAATACATATTGTACGTTTTAATTTCATACTTTCAATTGTTATTGTAATATTTTTAAAAACTGTTCAATATTTTATGTTTAGCATATGCATAAACCTAAGATGAACATAAAATTCTCTGTTTAATTGGTAAATTACTCACAATATTAATGAATTATAATTATTATAAAATTATCAGCAATAATAATTGTGAAAAACATTTCAAGACGAGAATTTTCATTTCGTTGTACGAAAACCGTACATTTAATATTATCGAACTTATCTATTTATAAATGCATTAGTGATGAAACAATTGTGTAGCCATCTAACTTGAATATGTTCTGGTACAGTAAATTACGTCCAACGTTGGGTTCGTAGATGACCAAACATCCGGGGGAAATACGAGATCGTTGGGATACCATCTAATGGAGAATTCTATCTTGACGTTAATTGCGGTATTTCGATATAGAAGGATTATGTATGGTATCGATCCCCTTTCCCTCCACTCCTGAGGAAATGCATGGACGCTTCGGGGTGTGTAAGACCATGTTGTGTGATCTATATACAGTGCACGAACTAAGGGTTCTATATGTTTCACTTTTCCATGCATAATATATCATCTCTTTCGATAATATGGTAATGTATATTTCCTTTTTTATTGAAATATACTTTGTGTTCTAATTGCTGGTCAAAAAATTAATCTAAACTATGTAATACAATTTTTTAATCACGGCCTCTCTTCATACACTTTTGCATACATTATATATCATCCTTTTCGGTAATATCAAAATTTATATTTCTTCTTTTTATGGAAATGTACTTAGTTACTTACTTAAATTGATATTATGTAATGGAACTTATTCAATTGAGGTATCTTTTTATACACTTTCCTATGTATGGATAAATCATCACTTTCGGTGATATATATATATTCCTTTTTATCTAAATATATTTAGTTTATTACAATCGCTGGAGAGATAAAAAAATATCTGTGATTATGTAAAACAAAAAATTAATCGAAATTATGCAATAGAGTTTTTCATTTGGAGCCACTTTCTTTAGAGAATTAAGATTGAAAATATGCAGAGTGCGTACGGATTCGACTGACTCGATTACCAGTGAATATAGATATGATTCACAGGATCTAATTCCTTCGTTTGGTACCTCGTTCTCGAGAAAATTCAGTTCAAAAATTCGTCGAGTGAGATCGCATTTATCTAATTGCCAACTGAAGTTACTGAAACTGAATATTTTTTTAACGAAACCTCCAATAAAAAAATTTGATTCCGCGTTTTCTATTTATCTTCGCATATTGAATAACTCTCTGCCAATTCTATATACCTACCTATCCTTCTCGCAAACTATGAAACAATTTCTACTCTATGTTGTGTTGGACTTCATTCTACAAAATCTCTATCTCGTCGGTTAAATCACCAGCTATAAAATACTTCGTATAATAATATATACTCCACTCCTTTAATCAAGTGTTCACTGAGTAACAAATGGAAAATGTCCAACGATGGACCATTGTCACCGTCTGTCATTACGGACCGTTAATTTCTAAGAAGGAAAACGAGCTATTCGTTTAATTTCCCCGTGATCAGAATGAGCCCTGTGCTCGCATAAATTAAACAAAATGAATCGAGTGTTCGTTAGCGTTGGCAATTAAGTGTTAAATGAACAACAACACGGTGCTCAGCTATGCCCCCATTCAGTTACGTGTCCGGCGCTTTTATCGTCGTTTTATTAGACAGACGAATCTGCCATAAAATCCAGCGTCACGTTTACGGAGTTCCTGAGAACAAAGTACAAATATCGTGCTTCTTTTAACGTTGGGGTTGGAACACATTAAAATTTCTCCGCGTTTCACGCGATCGTAAACAGAAAATAAATTCCCTGCGCCACGGTTCGGGTTACCCAATACTCAATTAATCGCAATAGACGAGCGAAAAAACTGTTTGGTTTATGCTTGATGTCCCGGAGCGTCTCCCACAATAAAATACAAGCTCATAAGTAGACTATGGATTTTATGCATTTATAACGGCGACCGACATAGGAAGCCCAATAAATCAAACGATTGCATTGAAATTTAAAATATTCTTTATAATACCTACTATTTTACTGATCGAATAAAATTCTGTATTTTTCAGTATTTATACGTTCATAGCGCACATGAATTTTTAAAAAACTAACAAAATGCAAAATTTAATAATATTGTTCCACGTGGTTTTATTTCGCCGAATCCATTCATAAGAGGAACACAGTAATTTATTTTCAGTGTTCTTATATCGCTCCATTGAAGTGTATATTTGCATAAATATCCGTTACAGAGATATCCGTGTTTGATTAAAAGTCTGCGTTTCATCGTGTAAAGGGATTTACGTTTGAATTCACTAATACACAACAAAATTGTATATTAATTGCAATATTCCCATATTAATTTTAATATTTGTACAGTGTTATTACATTGGTACAGGAAATGAAAAATCTCGTATCTTACATAAATGCGTTAGACCCAGTATTAAAAAATCAGAAGAATTCAAAAGTGATTCTCCTTAAAACTTTCCCTATGCAGTCATTATCTGTTATATCTTAAAATAACCTTTCACATTCGCATAAAAAAGGCAAAAGTGTCATTGTCGCGCTGAAAACTCATCGGTATGGAACGTAATAAGTTTCATTGCAAATTCTGTTTCACTGCGTCTTGTAAGTTAGAAATCGCTGTAAACTTCTGCTGCCATCGTTACGCTGGCAATACCGATAAAACTAACAACTGAAGATGTAAAAAAGAAAGAGCTTTCGACGAACGTTGGCCGGAAGTGTCTACGACCTTGGCGCACTCGAAGAAGTTCGTAAAAAAGATGGTGGCCGCGGAGGGAGGAAATTGCCCTTGTCTGGGCTGTTTACGTGACCTTTCAGCCGCGCGGCAGTCGGCGTAGCACCAAAGAAAAGGTCGTAAAGAATTTTAAAAATGGAGCAAAGACCGGCTGCCTCGCGTCGCGTCTAACGCTGCGGCACGGCGGGTCTCCGGCCGGTCGTTCGAAGTACGGGCGTCTTCTTTCTGAATAAATTCACGTCCACTTGGGACGGAATACGAGAATAAACGTGAGTAAACAAATCAGAAGATAAAATTACAAACGTGCCGCACATTTCTCGACGATCTAACCGCGCCGCAGTATTATTTAATTCTTTGCTCGGAAACGTGCTGCCTTGCCTCTAACAGCCTCCCACCATCGTTTTCTCCTTCTCATCGCTTCTTCATTCCCAACAGCTCCAGCCATTCCTTCTCTGCATCCCTCTGTGCATCCTTACGCGGCCCAAGGCGCCGTGGAAACTCACGCGGACTTTCCTTGGGAAATTGAATCAGTATTCCCCGAATCACCGCATTGGAAATTTATTTCTGGCTATCTTTCCAACATGAAAATTAACCTGTTAACTATGGAAGTTAGTGTGAAAAATCTATCGTTTTGCGCGCAATAAAATCGAAAAATGAAGTGTGTACTCGTCAAACGCAGGACGAATGATTCTAGAATATATTATAATGAAAAACCAAAGCAAACCGAAGAAGAATTACATTGAAACTTGGCTTTCGGTTGAGAGTCGTGTTCGGTAGGAAAATGTTTCCAGTGTTTCGCCATCATTGCAGCTGGCTTCATCAGAGGAGGTCAAAGACACACTGATAATGTTTGATCCCTTGCCCCTGATAAAGCCAATTGGAATGATAGCGAAACTTTGGGTACATTTTCCTACCGGACACGATTCTCACCCGAAAATCAAGTTTCAATGTAATAATCCAGGCCGTGAAAGTATCAGGAATTACATGTTTATCTGAAAAAATAAAGAATTCATTGTTGAAAGAATTAATATCATTTCAAGCTTTAAGATGACGTGTATACTCGTGAAACGCAGTTAACTGATTAACTCTTCTACAACGAATATTGGGTCGTTTTGAGCAGTGATAAGCGTTGTTATATATGCTTGTCTATTTTTTAAAGTTAATATAATGTAATTATGTATGAAGTGTTGAAGTTTGATAGTTCTGTCTCTTGGTTCGTGTATTATTTTCATTTATGTTAGTTGTAGGAAGTATCATTAACGTTTCGCGAGGAAATGATGTAGCGAGAAAACTTTCGAATGCAAAAGATTTTTTAATTGGGTGTTTAGAAGAAGAACAGACGATGCGTAGTCATTTTAAAACATCGAGAATTGAAAATAGTCATCATTAATACCCATAGGTTAGTACGTGAATACTGACTAAAGTTGGCACTAAGAATGATTGGGTCTAAAATATCTGTGAAAAAGTATAAATGATCCAAGTTAACGATAAATTGTGGCAACATTTGTAATAGAGAAAATAGAATTTAACAATATTTTTACAACTGCAATAAAATCTATTAAATTACTCAATATAAGCTAATTAATCGAATAATAAACATGTATCGTTAAATTCTAATAACTTATAATCGTTATAAAAAAATTTGAGAAATTAATTATGGAAAAATGATATTAGAAAATAATTTTAAGTTACAATTTTATAATGCGTCTTTCGACGTCTTTGATAGAAATAGTATTAAAAGAATTGAAAAAACCGGAAATTGTGCGTCGTCACTGATGTGTCAACATGTTTGTGATTACTGTACAAATACCTTGATAACAAATTCTAATGAAATGCAGTCTGCAATTTGTTTTTGGAAATTTGAAAAACGAAAAACTGTTGGTTGACATCTTCGATCGTCAACGTATTAATGTCGATATTTCGCACGAGTGAATGCAACAACTGGTGTGATGTATGAAGGGTGTTTCATATGGATAAACGGAAAATGTTTACTTCGCGATAATTTCCTGCGAGGCAGATGCGTTTATTACGATCGATATGATAAGGTATTGGCGATGCGAACGAAAATTTCGTGGTATGTTTGGAAGCAATTTGAATAGCTGCTAATTTCAGAGTACAACTGCTTCAGTTTGTATTTTTTGGAAGTGTGGTATTATCACAGACACACAGTCGTTTGTAAAATTTAATAAATCATTACTTTTTCATATATTTTAACGAATTTTTGCGTGAGGAATAATATTTTGATTGGAACAAGCATTTCTGCTGTCGTGCATCAATTTCACGAGTAGCTGGCAATATGGTTACCTTTTGAAAAATAAACTTATTTTGAGGCACAACGTTTTTATTTCAGTTCTTCATAATACTGTGTTTGTGCAATAAAGAAATAAAAAACCTTTATTTCAGTTTCTGTCCTATAAAAACATTGGAAAAATGTTGTTATTTCTCGAGATTTCAAACAGTTATGGTTCTTTACTAGGATTGGAAATTCCATTTGCTGGCAAAATACAACGTTAACATGTCGAATATTTTTTTTATCTTTTATTATATTATGTGCGTGTATTGTATTTCGTCGTTTTATTATGTACTGAGGTACTCGGCTCCCCGGGGATCTAGAAATTTATTGGATCGTTAAAGCGGTGTAAAAAATTCGTTGTAGAAACTGTTGCGATCTCATCGAGACTTAAAGTACTTGACGAACATCTTGGAGGGAAACCCATAATTTACATCCTAGGATGGGATTAACACCAGGATTAGAACTGATTTCGAAGTTGCCAGAACTTCGAGACCTGAAACTCTATTAGAATTTCTCACACTTAGAACCATTAGAACTCATCAGACTTGCGGATTGTAAAATATACGTTGAATCAGAACTGTCCGGGTACAAGAACTGATCTCCTGTTACCCACAACACTGTTTAAAAGCTTTATACATTTACAATTTGAAAATTATTTTTTTAATAATATGGCGTTAATCGTGATTTTTTAATTAGTATATATATATTATCATACATAGTAGTTATATCTACAGTCAGCAAGTAAAGCATTTGAACAGCGTGGTCTATGAATGCATTAAGTTCGGATACTTTTGTTGCGGACTGTATTTTGTAAATTGCAAGTTTATTAATGAAGTTTTACAGCTATCCGCAATTTGATTTCAACGACAACAAAATAATCGGTTTTTCGATTCAACGGAAAATAATTCGCAATAACATAAATTTCGTTACACATGTACAGTATAATGATATTCGATCATAGTACTTTAATTAATGGCGACATTGTAAATGTGTACCAAAATTTGGAACAATAGATGATGTTAAACATATTTTGATGAGTTTTAGAACTATAATATAAACAGAAATTAATTTACTACTTTAAAAAATTATGTTTTCTGCAATAAACAAATTTTAAGACTTGGAAATTCAAGCACTTGTTTTTAAGTGAAAGTCGTGTAATTACAATTTAAAAAAAAATTAGTTTATGAAAACTAGAATTTTATAATATTTTTTGAGATTAAAAAAAATGTAATAAAGTGTAAAACTATGATATGAGCTGCTCATTGGCTAAATCAATTAATTCCACTTTTCGAATTTTCTTAAGATTTTACATTAAAGCGTTTCATTGACTCTTAACTTTTGATATTTAAAATTAATTTCATCAGGATTGTGTTTGATACTACGAAATAATAAAAAGTCCTTTGGCCATGTGAAAATTGCGATGATAATAAAAAATGAAAGATCTTTATAATCTCTGGAAATACAGGGTAACCCAAAAAGTAAGAATCAAACTAGCAATTAAGTCATACAGGTAAAAAATGCTTTAATGAGTTTTAAGCGTTCAATGATTTTCAGAGTTGTTTGTAAGATATTTTACACAGAATCCTAGGCAAACACAAATAATTCTCGTTGATAACTATTATCTATATGTTGCGACCTTCAGCTTCAAGACTTTTATTAAATGTTATGATGTTTCTTTAACTTTCAGTCGTGCATATGCTGATTAAGAAAAATCAAACACAAACAAAAGACCAATTTTAAGAATACATTTAAGATTCATTTTGAATGACTATATCTATCACACTAGGAATATCTAACGAAAGCTTAACAATCATTAATTCCACAGACTAAAGCCTAAATTCTCGCGGAAATAAGAAGTTCCAAACACTTATCACAACTGCCAAAACAATCAAGAAAAATTTGTAAATTCTTACAATTTTTCAACAAACCATTGTCGACCCTATACAAGTTAACACGAACTTTTTCCACCTACATGTTCTAATTAACACCGTGACCTATAATATCGTATCAGACTCGCGACGGAAATTTTCAACTAAACTCGAGAAATTTAAGTGTTATTTATTGCTTTTAAATACAAATTAATTATTACTTTTTTATTATCAATCGTTAACCTTTGGAGTAAACGTAGACGTAGAATAAGTATAAAAACGTTTCTTTTTCCTAATAAATTATTAACGATAAAGTAGTTATACCGATCATACCGAAATAATTCATAGAGCAAAGAGTTGACACATACCATAATTCATCCCCCGTTTGATACACTCTACACATCCCATTCCACACAATCGTGAGCAATATTTGAATCGAAAATAGTCATTACAAACGTGTAAATCCAGATTCCTCGAATTAATTGACACACCTAATATTTCCTGTAAACCGGGAGGGCCGTCGAGTCTGCCGAGACTGTGGGGACGTCTCCGTCGGTGTATTATACGGAGCAGAGTCAACGTTGACATTGTCAATGAATTACGAAAACGCGGAGAATCTCGTATGACGGTCGCGGACGAGCTTGAACGAGGCCAGAGAAAAGGGAGGGCCGAGAGGAGGACGCAAAGATTGGTAGGAGGGCCGGGCGTAGGTGGAAGGTCGGGCCGGAGGCTGCAAAAAGTGCAGCCAGCAGGACGACAAATCAAATTTTCGCTCCGGCTGCACGGGGCCGTGGCCCATTGTTGCTTTTTATATGCAAAGCATGGTTAAATTATGGCTGTAGAAAGGAGGCGGACGGATCCTGCGGACGGGTCGTACCCCATTGTGGTACTTGCTGACCGGAAGCATCATTGTACTACCACTGCCGTGAGTGGTGGCTTCTATTTAAATGTATTTCGTACGCTGTTCCAGCCTCTCGCCCCTTTTCGGCCGAGGTTCGTACGTGTTCCCTGTTTTTAGGCGGAGAGCATGCTGCTCGCGAAATTTTTATGGCCGCCTAACAATTCAAAGGGCTCTCTCTTCGGGCTTGTTTCGATCGTGACGAAACTCCTGATTCCGCCGCTGGCTACCGTGGTTACCCGCGCCGGTTGCTAACGGTTTCTTTTAATGATCATGTTAACTAATTGTACACGGTTGTAACGTGTCCAACTTTTAATTCGATTTTGTGAGATCTCCCGAGGGACGAACGTTTAGTGGAGGTTGCCGATGTTCTGGTGAAATAATGCTGGGATGTGATTCGATGAGCCGATTTTGAAAGTGGGAGATCTTTATAATTGTTTTTTACTGTATGAATATAGCGGGACGTGTGGAATGTAAAATACTTGTAGTATTCACGGTTTTCTTGTGCGATTTCGTTCGTTTTTCTGTCTCTTTGGCTCGTATACTGTTCGACTACTTATTCGACGTCAATACCGAAGGTAAAAAGAATTAGAATGTTTGAATATGAATATTTTAAATAACTGTATAGTACATTTATAGAAAATTACATAATTTAATATAATACTTGTAGATACAGATTAAATAGATGAAGACATAACATTTTTTCGACAAATATGTAAAGTTCCTGCGTTCTTGAGGAAATTCCTACATTAATCTTTTACCAATTAAATTGCATTCGAGGTCATAGTTAAATGAAAATACTGTTGTAGCACGATTATAGGTAAAAATAATTCGTATTAAGTTAATGATTGAAAATCCCTTTCGTACTCTACTGATCTGATTGGTGCACTTAAATTATTTTTTCGTACTGTAATCAAACATAACGATGAAACATAATTACAAAAATAGTTTCTTATTTTAAGTTATTTCTGGTCTATATTACTACTTTGTTCCTATTCTCTTCGGTAGACATTGAAGTCTGCACAAGTTATCTTTCCATTATATTTATCAATATTCCAAAAAGCAAGTATTTATATCACACATAAATTCGTCAGTTCCAGATACTGCAAAATCGATGGAAATTTGATAAATACTATTGAGTATGTTACAGCTAGCCACAGCTCCAAAATGGAATTGAATATATCTTTCAACGCATAATCCATTGTGCTAAATACAAATTGGATGTACTTGCGCTTGAGTATTATCCTGGGACTCGTTAAATAATCCTGAAACAAGCGTTTGTAGCTATTAACAGCGCCTCATTACCCGATGCGCGAATGGAAAATCGAATCAGCAAGGAATCTTATTAAAAAACTGTTGACACTTCATTTATTGGAAACAGTACAGCGCGAAATTTCGTTTAATTGATCGCCATAAATAAACCAATTGAAATGTCACGCGTAAAACCGCAAACTGTCGTGTCAACTAATTAAAGATGAATCGATTCCGCTTTGACTTAGCTAATCCACCGCGAATTGGCAGCTATTAAACCGTGCTTGTACGCGAGCCTAGATCGTTCCGCCTTAACAGAATTTAAGCTTTAATAACGATGTACACGCGGCCATAAATTATAATTACCCATTCATAAATCAGCCTTCATGCCTTAGCCGAGATATTCGGTCATAATTAAATGTCAAAACATCAGTGTTCCGAGTAAACTTTGCTCCTTTTTCTTTTTAAAACATTTGAGTTGGCGCGTCATTCAGCTTAGATATTGAACAATTTTTTTCTGCGTAACACGGTAATTTTAATATTAACCTTGTCCCTCCTGTAGTCGTAGTTTTTACCGTGTTACGTCTGACGTGAAGTATAATCCTGTTTTTATGTCGACACGCGTAAATGGGACGAATGTGCCGGACGTAGAAAAAGGTACTTCAGGTCACGCGTTTTTTACCTTTTCCAGAAACTGGACCGCGAAAAATGAATTTGTTGAGAGTTATTATAATTCAATGTTCTGTGTTTGAGAGTGACGAATGTTGGGAAAATGTTCTCGTTTTAACTTCGCGTGAAGCATTATATCTACGATTTTTTTCAGTTTTACAGTGTATAGGAGAATTAATATTTACGTATTCTTCGAATCGAGCATGTGTACCTCGTAACAACTGATCGCGAACTAAAGTATATGGAATTGGTTATTTTAAAACTGCAATGGCTGCAGTTCAATAAATTATTAATGTATAAAGTAAATCTAATCTAAAACTAATATTAAATTATTAATGTATAAAACCTGAATATTTGAAATTTTATAAATAAATATTAAGGAAATAAAAGATGTACATCACAGACAAGTTGATAGTTTCAAAACCTTTTAGATTAATGTAGAAAAGTTACTAAACAGCTTATGGTATTATATTTGACCCACTTTTTAAAAACTGTATTTACAAATTTAGACGATTTAGAGAAGCTTAAATTGTTGATTGATTCAGTTTGATACTTTCTTAAAAACTTTACTCATTTATTTCCCTCTGTATAACACAATTAAGAAATTACGGACAGATAATTATAAAGGCGAATCTTATGTAAAGAATCGGTACAGGCAGACCCGTTAGAAAATAAACAACACACAAGTTCTGAAGATGCAGAAAATTCAGCTAATGAAGAGTTTGGACCTGTACCCGAAAAGTGATAGAACTTAATTTAAGGGAATCTGCCAGTGATTTTTAGTTTCGCCTACGTATTGATTTAAGTTTGTCACTATATAAAATAAAAATATTTTACGTTCTCGTGGTTTGAAAATTAATTGCATATTATTTCTTATTATATTAAGAAGAATATTTATTTAATTTTAACGTCTTAAGTTCTTTGTTTCGTACAATGTGGAATATATCTGTTGCGTTATAGTGTGTCCTAATGTATAATATATCGTAACAGTATTTTCATAGCAGTAATATATTGTGAATAGTGTCATTATTGTATTTTATACATCATGTCAGTGTAATATTATATCCATGTTGTTTTAATATCGATATGAAAGGTAGATACTGTATTCACATAGAAGTTTATAATCAGTTTGAAATATATACATGCAGGTCAAGCATTAAAGACTCTCTAGATGTTATAGTTCAAAGTTCAAATCTAGAGAGTCCTAGCGTGTATCGCTTGAACTGCGGCCCTAATTTTCAGAGCTCGAGGCTGAAGCTCTACTTTAGAAATATGTACTAATTCAAGCTACAGTTTTTAAACGCTCAGAACGCGAATACAATCATTTTATAATGTTTTTTTAATTAATTTTTTAATTATTTTGATTATAAAAAGGATATAATTGGGAAATTAATGTGATATATGGACATAAAGTCGATAATCAATTGTGAATAATAATATGATTGTAAGATTGAAATAAGAGAAAACTTATATTCTAAAATGTAACTAGTTTTTTATTAGAGGTTTATAAAAACAAGTAATTTATTCAGTAAAATATTTGAGATGAAATATATTTCTTAATGAGAACAGTTTGCAACGTTTCCTTTTTAATTTAATTTTCAAATTCAGTTATACAAGAAATAAAATAAAGAATAATAAATTTAACCGAGCAATCGAAGTGACTTATTTTTAACTTTTCATAAAAATTAGAACAACACTTTTCTTGAGATTCGACGGGTCTCATAGTCTTGTATTTGTGCAAAAACGCGGATTTCATTGAAAATCCTTCGCAAAAATACCTTCATAATTTAAATACTTGTAAAATAAAAATTCTGAGGTGGGCCAATTTGATCTGTCTGGTAGCTTTAGCGCTAATAAGATTAAATTAAGATATAGCCTCAACCGTGCAATTTCTATTAAATATAAACTTAAAAATCCCATAGAAAATCATTGAGTAAACTGATACTACCTTATTGCCTATAGCACATGATAGAATAGAGCAATCGTCTTTGCATCTCCGTGGAACCATTCAGAGACTTTCTTCGATACCTTCCGGAACCCCTTAGCCCATCAAAGGGTGCGAGAGAGGTGCCCAGTCACGTTTGATCCCGTCGCAATCGATAGCTCTCCGGTCGGTTTCGCGATTCTGCATAATCTTCTCACGACTTAAATATTTGATTAAAGAGCATCCTTTATTAAAAGGGGACCGTGATTTCGCAAGAGCGCGGGCGACGAGACGACCGGGCCAGCGCGGCGCAGCGGTTCCGGTCGCGTGCTCCGAAATCCTCCTTTATCTCGCGTTTCGTGCAGCTAATATCGCGTCAAAGGGCGTCGTTGCATCCATAATGTTCATGAGTTCTCGGCCGTAGAGCGAGTAACGAGGCCGTGGCACGGTAACGAGCCGGCACACAGAGCTACGATGGCGGCGATCTGACCGGCCGAAGAGAGGGGTGGGGCGAGGGAAAAAAAGTTACGATTGAAATACGATGAACGGGTCCTTGATCGGCTTTCCGATAGACGCTTGAAACTCTGCGCAAAGTTAATACCCATTCGTCACATCCGTCCGAATGTTCGCGCACACGTGTACGGGGATTTTTCGAATTCCTTTTTCTACGGTTTTTTTTCTCCCTCTCTCTTTCTGTCTCCCCCTTCTCTGCCGCTCCTTTTTCGTTCCTTTGCCTTTCATTCAGTTTGTCCCCGGGTTTCCCTTTTCCTGCGACCGGACCGACTGATTTCAGTGATTACGTTTGCGTTTTCTAAATGAGAGTTGAGCTGGATTCAGACGTTCCGTTCGGAATCGAAACCAGTGGAGAATATCCTGCGTTCCGGGACGATTGATTATTTATAGGAACTGTTGCATTGACACCGCTTGAATTGGCAATGTGTTACTTACAAGGACAGGTGTCGAACTCGGAAATTTAAGAAATTATGAAACTCAGGGTGTAAGTCAAGTCTATATATTGCAATCTTTTTCGTGCCAAATTTTAATTTGAAGAGGTGAAACCATCCCTTGAATAAAATGCAAGCTAATGATAGCTTGAATAATCGATCAAAACATAGTTGAAATCGGAGAAGAGTTGCTAAAGAAAAGTAAGCTGATGCTGATGAAGCTGTTGAAACATCTTGCTATGTTTCCCGAAGATTTTAAGCGAAACGTGTATAAGTAATTGTACTTTGAAATGTTTGTAAACTTTAAATATGTTTTTCTCGCAACTTTATTTTCTCTTAGTTTTGCTCTGATTACGAAAACATTTAGGTCTGGATCAACTTTAAAAAATGACTACTTATTCAAAATATGTTTCTTTAAGAATTAAATTTAAATAGGTGTACGCAGTATACATTTACAAATGAGAAGCATAACCGCTAAGATTGCACACGTTGAGTAAGTTACAGCGCAGGGAACGTCAGTCGTTCAATTAACATCCACCCACAATCGGACCAGAAGTTTCCGCGGAAGTTTGCGCAAAGCATTAGTTACATGTAGTTGTTGATAGACCTTTAAGCGTAATGTCTACCAATTATTAAACTATTCCTTGTAAACTTAGTTTGATCCTCTGTTTCCTGTAGCAAGGTTATACACAATAATTACGCCTTGTTAGTGGTCAGCTGACCATAGCCAGATATTGGTTAATGTTAGCGCATTGTTCGGCAATGCTTACGTTATTTTTAATAACTGTTCAAACTAACTGAAAACTATGATTAAGGTTTGAAATAAATTCAACAATAACTTATGAAATCAAATCAAAGAAAATAAAAATTAATTCTTGGGCGAAAAAGTGCCATAAGCATTTTATTGTATTTTGTAAAGAGTTGAATTTTGTGAATAGAATATAATTTAGGAAAATCGACCATTTATAATTTAGTAAATTGTAATGATTTGGTAATTTAGTAATTTAATAATTTAGTAAAATTTAGGAAACAATGTCATGGAAGTAAATCAGTAAATAGTAATATATACAACAGTAGTAAATAAAAATAATTAGTAATGATTAACAATGTGTAATAGTAAATAATACTAAAAAGTTATTAATATTTTAATAGTTAATATATTAATATTATTAACGTTTGAAAATTATGCCAACGAATGTGAATGTCACCGTAAATATTTTTACGTAATTGACAGTAGGAAAATTACGAGGATTGTGGAACTTTGTACGCGGTTTTATTATATTTGTTCGGTTTAAAAAAAGCGTGAAAAAGAAGTCTGCAAATATTGGTTACAGCTTTACATTCGTTAATCAAACCCACCGACCGCAATCGGTCCGAATTCAACGACAAAGTAGCCACGCCCGACCAATATCAACCGTGATCACTTGCGCGCCGCCGACCGACTGACTGACAGACTAGCCGCCGACCATTCTACTGTCAGTAGATTGACTAAGGCACAGACAGACGTGCAGTTAAATGGACAGGCAAACGAATGACTAAATAGAGACAGAAGTGAACGGACAGATAGCAGAAGAGATTAGAGCCAGAAATAGATGGCCACGTAAACTGATAGAGGTACGCGCAAAATAAATGAACATATCGCTAGATAAGGGAATCCAAGTATCTCGAGCCGGACAGCTTTAACTTACTTTTTTGTAGTACTGCGTTGATGCAATTTTGTAATGTATTGAAAGTAATATTGTAAATGTTGTAAAATGTTGCAAAAGTTATTTTCAATCATTTATATTATATTATATTCAAATAATAATTAATGCAATAAAATTTGTATAAGGAAGATTTACAAATTAGTAGATTAGTTTTGCTATAATTACTATAATATTTTTTTCATAGTTATATGATCTCTTACATTAGTGGTATACCTTGTAATTGTAATATTCTAAAGTGATTTGAATATTATAGAAAATGTCTATTTAATTTCATTTTAAATCTATAGTTTTATAATCTGATATCCTTCATTGTTGATTTCTTATTTTTCTTTCTAAACTAAAACCGTCAGTTGTTCTTTTAAACGTAGTGAATTATTATTTAAAGTAACGTTAACACAACGTTTATTTTTTTAAACAAATGGTAATATGAAATTTTATAACTAACTGAATTCTATTTCTAGAACAAGAATCAATTGAAATTAGTCTCCTTTCTTTCTATGAAGTCGTTAACTAATTTTTTACCAAACATAAAATGAATATAAACTCAACGCACTGAGAGTGGCATCAGTTTCCGTCTTTAAATTACCACTGACATATTTAACACGTTTAAATTTCATTACCTTCCATAGTACTTGTAATTGCTGATTACGAACCCATCGATTCATAGCCTTTAATTAAATCCGACGACCATGTACGACCTCGTGCTCGTTAAAAACATAAATACTCGTCCAATACGAACTAATTCAAGATTAAAATGGGAAAAAACTTCACACAGGTACGAGCTGTAGATTCGTTATACGCGAAGAATGGGAGAACGGTACCTGGTTATTTTATATTTCCAACAGCACGGTTATCGTGTTTCCAATTTGTTTGCAAATATATTACATCTGTTGGCATAGTTAAATACTTTCACAGTATTTTACAGTCCCTTTGCGTGTATCCTCCGTCTACCAAAGCCCGATGGTTCTCGTGAGCGGATAATAAAAACGATCATGCGAGCGAGCACGAGATAGAAGAAGGATGAAAGGGCCCAGCGGGGAAAACGAGCGGAGCATCGCCAGACTATCCTGTTATCGTTCCCGCAGTCCAATTATTACATTGTAAATGGCGCGATGAAACCTCGACAGCCGCGTTTTACCGAAACTGTCGTCGGGGGAGCGCGCGTGCTGGCTTCCATTCGGCCAGCCTCGGCTGGAATATCGTTCTCTACCGATAAGCTACCGTCACGCAGCCACACGTTTTCATTCCGGCCCGATCGCAGTCCCAGAAATATTATTCGCGTCCGTGGACGACACGTAACGTGTCCGAACTTCGATTGTCCTCGGTCGTGATTATCCGTCCCGGCAAGGTGGTAATTATGCTGAAAAATATACGGGGTGACTATATTTGATGTGGCTGTGAACGCAGAATATCATCCTATGTTTGGATCTCTGCTTTTTCAATGCCCTGTCCTATGATTTGTTGTTTCATAACCAAGCTCGTTAGAATTATTATTGCAAAGTCCAAATAACTTGATTATTTATTAAAATTACAGTGGACCGTATAGATAGCTGATTCTTTGAGTTTGCTTATGTAGCAACCTTAGTTGCTAGTATTAATGTATAGAAAATGTATAAACATAAATTAGAAACGCTCCTAAGCTTATGTAGTCCCGTTGCTGACTGATTTCCAGTTTCTAAAAAACTCTCGTCGTTGACAAACAGAACGATGGAGGCGTCTTCGGTGATTTCCGGAAATCTTGGAACTACGTGATTTTCTCATTGGCGGTTGAACTAAACGGATTTGTCATTGGTCAAATGGATACGCGCGTAAATACTTTATTTTTTTATTACGTTATGCAGAGGTAGCAGTGCAATTTTGTATTGGCATCATTTGGCTTTGGATTCCTTTCACATTCATAAAAGTATTTTTGAATTTATCTAGTTTGATTTTAAATGATAATTAGGTTTGTGTTGGGTTTCATAACAAATGTGTAGCTACACATCTTACTCAACATGATACTGTATTATTGTTAATAAGAATTGAGTACATTTTAGCTATTGTATGAAGAAGTGCAATTAGCCCTGTATCGAAGTTATATTGGTTATACAATTGAATTTTTATTTCGACAATATAACTTTGACACACGAATATTAACATCCTTTTTATATAACAACTGTAATTGTTTCAACTTCTGTCACTAGTAATACAGTATAATGTTTAATAGGAATGTATATCTGTAGTTATATGTTTTTCATTTAACCTAATCCAAACATAATCAGAACTTAAAATCAAGCTAACGAAACTCTAAATAAATTTTTACTTTCTTTTTTTATCTTAAAGGAAGCGTCGTCTAATATTTCAAGATATTTCTTAAAATTATAATGAACAGGGAACGTACACCTGGCTCATATTCACTTTTTAAATGAAACGATCCTTTCGTGTTGTACGTGTATTTACGTGGATCAGATTCCTTTTATAATTTCTCCTTAAAAGTTTTCTGTCACGCACAAACACTCGGCATCAGTGAAACGTTTTTAGCGCGTCGTTCTAAATATTGAGAAATGCATTATATGTTTTACGCAAACATTAATATACGTATATGTTTCTTTATCATTTCTGTCAAAGTATCATTCTTTGAAAAATTTTCCAAATCAAATCTATTTCACAATTCATCATTCTTATAAAAAAGTTTGAAGTAAATCTAATCATTCGTATTTCAAATTTCTTATCGGGCATTACAAAACTGTCTGTCGAAAAAATTCAGTTAACATAGAATTCCATTTTTAGTTTACCAGTTTCTTTCAAACACAGATACAAAGTTAATCATCCGGATGAGATCACAAAAACTGAATGACAAACTTGTCAAGGATTCTTCGATTAAACATATACATATTATAGAAATCTCTTTACTTTCCCTTAAATAGTATTTGAAAAAATAGTATTCGAGAAATTCTTGAAGTAATCAATAATTCCCGAGATAATTGCATTTACAGATGAAAACGGTACACTCTGTACGTAAATTACAGTTTTAGTTTACTTTTCTCAGCTTTGATTATACTCTATATCTAGATATTATCAGTGCTATCTATTCCCGATTGAGTCAGTTAATGAAGGCCGTATGCAATCGCTTCATCGTCATCCCTTCTCTAGTTGGCTCAGTCTGCACACCCCTCCCATCCCTGCAACTAGCTATCCTGGCGATATTTACACGAGTTTCCGTTCGTCCCACCTGTATAATAAATGTGGCCCAGTTCGTACGTGATCGGGCCGATATAGGTAACCGTATCCCAGTGGAAAGTACGCCGGAATTCCGCCAAAAACGTTGCGCGGCAGGCGTCCGCCGGTTATAAAGTGCGCAAGGGAGGCCCAGTGTACTCGTGCGTGTGCGTGTGCGTGTGTTTACGATAGTTGTCGCGTACAGGGATTTCGTAGTTTGTTGGTCGCTATTACTGTCGTGCGACGCGGTGGAATTATTGCGCTTATTGTGCCGCACACGCGGTAGCGTACCTCCGATACACTTGTGCTCGCCCATGGGCTGGACACGTGAGTAACGCGTGCGGTGAAAGATAACTTTTGCGGCCGTCCTGCCCTAGGATATAAAATAACTGGCGTAAATGTTGTATGCGTTCACGGGGCTGCGAGTGCACGAGCCCCGCCGCTCGAAAGAGGGACGATTGCTTAATTTAGAGAAAATGTTGTTTACGCGAGAGAAAAATTGCGGTGCCTGCGGTGATATTGTTATTCCTTGGACATTTGCGTCAAGATTTTTGAAAGTTGTGAAATGTTAGAGGATTTTGTAGAATTTAATGTCGTTTCATTTTAGGTTTTGTTTACTGACGATTTATCGATTTAGAGGAAATGTTTAAGTAAGAGAAAGTTTGCAGGACCTACGGTGATATTGCTGTTTCTTGGACGTTCGTGTTGAAATTTTTGAAAACTGGAATATTATAAAATTTTGTTCCATTTAATTTAATGTTATTTGTTGTTTACTGACGATTGATTGATTTACAAAAAATGTTCATTTGAGAAAGAAATTGAAGGCCTTGCGGTGACTTCGTTATTTCTTGGGCTTTTATATGCAAATTTTCGAAAACAGTAAAATGTTATGAGACTTTGCAGAATTTGATGTCTCATTTTATTTGTTATTTATTTACAGTTATTTACTTTAGATAAAATCTTATTTAGGTGGGAGAAAAATTGCGGTTCCTGTGATGATTTTGTTATTCGTTAGGAATCTGTATAGAAATCTATTACGTTTGTAAAAGGTTTCCACAGTTTATAGGATTCACTACATTTTGTTTTTGTTTATGAACGGTTCTTTAAATGAAGAGAAATATTATTTACTTCAGAAGAAAATTAGGAGTCCTACAGTGATTTTATTATTCGTTGTTATTAGGTTCTCTAGATTTTTGTGTTTATATAACAATTTGTGGAAATTCAATTAATTTTTTTTTAAGGACCATTACTTCATTTGCTAAGTAATATTTAGGTGGAAGCGGGTGCTACAGTGTCTCTCATTTGTTATTAAATTCCGTGGACTTGTGCATTTATATAAAAATCTTTGGAATCTGTAGACTGAAGATTTTATAGAATTAACTGCACTCTCATTTTCTTTTCATTCATTGAAAGCATTGGCGAAGGAAAGAAAATTTCATTTAACTTAAAATTCAGTGAACTTCTTTTACGGCTACTAGATTTTTTAGTGAGATATGTAGTTCTAAGGGCACTCGACGAGTAAAGTCCAATAATATCAGTTTTAAATGTATAAAATCTACAGTCTGAAACTTACTTCTGAAATATGATACAATATTTCTTAAAAAAGCAAATTTCTTAATTACATTTGGCATGCATGAAATCCTTAACTACATGTGTAAAATTTTAACACATGGAAAAGATAAAACGATTCCTATTCTGTTGGATATATGAGATATAAGAACACTAGACCAATCGCTGCGAAGAATCTTAATTTCTTAATTTCTACTTCATTAACCCCTTTTCCTACAATGCCGTATCAGACTCTTAACGAATATTTCACACGAAGTTTAATAAGTATAAATATGTAATTATTTCAAGTCAAAATGAAATATTATTCTCCTAACATAAAATTTAATGTTTTAAAGTATATGTAAACATAAAAAAACCGCAAAATTCTAGTTTTTCTAGTCGTTTATAAGCAATAAAATAATTCCGTTAAGCGCATCATTTTATAGAATACAGTTGTGAAAGAAATCTTAGTGCAAGGGCTTAACCAGTTTACTGCGTTTGACGATTATACACGTCATCTTAAAGTTTAAAATAATATTAATTCTTTCAACAATGAATTCTTTATTTTGTCACATAGACATATAATTCTTCTTTGTTTTCCTTTGGTTTTTCATTAAAGTATACCCTAGATGTATTCGTCCTGCGTTTGACGAGTTCATTGTGGAAAACGAGAGATTTTTCAAACTAAATTCCGTAGTTAACAATTCAAGGAAACTACTTCCACCGTATATTAGTTCCGATAAGTGTTTGTTTACCGGTCACCACGTTAAACGATATAAGAACGATTTCATATTATCCAGGATTTATTTAAACATCTATTTAAGCATCTATTTTATTTCGGCCAGACGTTAGTAGGTCGATTCTTTCCTAATCGATCCGTTGGCGATTCGCGTTCGAGATAGCATGCATGCAGGTGTTTCAACAACGGAAGGCACAGCGGTTCCTGCGAATTCCCGTGGTGTTACGTAACTCGTCGGATCCGTCGCTATTTATATCATAATACTACGTTTATATAGCTTTATACGGTCTATCTTTCGCCCCATTCGACCGTTCGAATCGGATTTGTACCGTCGATAGGGACATTCCACGGTCGAAAGAATTTCTTTCGGAGCACGTTGATTTAAACACGCCGCCGAGACGTGCGGCTCCGATAAATCGGGGCTTTAAATTCTCGCGGACGGAGTCATATTGGCAATTTAAGGAACCGATTTCGCGCACATTTCCCGGATGCTTTATAACGACCAAAAATTTCGGTCGGGAGGACGCATTTCTCACGGCATATGTGTATATCGATCTAGCCGCAACACATTCCGAGCGATCCTCTTTTTTTCTGTCGTGCCGGCAACCCAGTTTCTCGCGTGTCTAGATTTTTCAAGAAATCTAATCGCTGTAGTTTTTCTTGAAAGAATAAATACACGTTCGATAAGTTTCGAGAAAGATGGTTTTCCTCAGGTGTGCGGGTAAAGTTTGAAGTCTGAGAGTTGGTGATACGGTAAATAGTTCCTCTAGATTGTTAACCAGTTAACTGTGGAATTTAGTTTAAAAAATGTCTCATTGTGCGCAGAATAAGGTCAAGCAATGGAGTATATACTCGTCAAACGCAGTGTAAACGTAGCTATAATATATTCTAACGAAAAATTAATGCAAAGCAAAGAAAAGTTACATGCGGTTCTGAAAAGTAAACAATTCATCGTTGAGAATGTTAGTATCATTTCGAGCTTCAAGATGACATTCGTACTCGTCAAACGCAATTAATTGGTGAAAGTATTACTTGTTATTGTCTCTTTCAAGGTACGCTACTCATCGGCGTTTTCTAAACACTTTTCTTGTTCAAGATGATATTTGTGGAAAGCTGTTGAATACAAATATTTTCGGAAAATTAATTTTTTTTCTGCCTAAAATATATATAGCACTTAGAATGAAAATTAAAACTAATATTACAGAATAAAAATGTTATGTTTTCGTTATAAAGAAATTGTTTTTTAAAAGTAATTTTCATAAATTTAGCTCTGTTATATACTTTAAGAAAAATAAGTTCTGCAGTATTCTTTTTATTTGTGTAATTACTACGTTAGTTTAAGTGCAGTTTCTACGTCACATTCAAAATTGTGTAACTTTGTTTAATTAAACTCGTTTAGTCACGATAAAGTTCATTGTAATTTACAAATTTTTCTTAACACAGGTTTTTTATTTTAATAGTTTTTATTCCAAATTTTTAAAAACATCTAACTGTTTCAATTCATATGGCTTTATTTTTAACGTGGACACTTTTTATCGTGTAGTGGAATCAAACCTTTTCATTTTACTAAAATTGATTGTATAACGCACGACCGTCTACGAATCTCTTTTCACGAATCTTTTTATGGATAGCTTCGCCCGAATTTCAGAATTTCTACTGAATAGCTTTTGACTTTGACATGACATTTTTCTCTTGTAACTTCGGTTTAAAGAAGCGTTATCGCGTTCTAGCTGTTGTGCTGAACGTCAACGATTATCGTACGTGATCCATATTTCACCACACCTCAAAGAAATGAATCGCTTTTATTATATAAGAAGAGTGAAAAACAAATTTCGTGAAAACGATATTCCTATATTTCAGTTAGTTCGTGGAAATTGTATTCGATTACTCTGTTTCTTTCGAATAATCAATAAAATTACTACCTTATTCGTACGTTTGTACAAATTTTCAAATTGTTATTTACTTACAACAATTATTTTCAATACATTTCTACAATGTTTTATTACACGACGAAATTTCAGGGAAATACAAAGTTGAAGTTTTCGATGATAATATTTTACACGTAAGGACAATTGAATTTTAACCAGTTATTTCCAGTGGTTTGGTGAAAATGTATGTAGGTCTATTTGCATAAACTTCCGCGGCTATTATTAATGACGGATCACCACCGACGACCTTCTTTTCCTTCAAGATCCTCATCGCTAATACGAAATCAATGAAACCAGTGTTGCATTGTACGTTCACGTAATTGTAATTTCATTGAATTGATCGATATTTCGAGCAATTTTCGTTCCTTTACTTTTTCTTTTGAATCTGTGTAAAAAGATATTCCATTATTATATTGACAAATTATACTAATAATAAACGAACGTAGAAAAGGAAAGTTCAACCGCTAAACAACAACGTGAGTCTTGTTACGCTTGAATAACTGATACACTGCAACATAAACGCGAATTAAAATTTTGTAATACAGTAAGCTGTAAATATTGGGTTACTGGAAATTGCGATTTATTTTCGAACTGTTTAATATTCGTGGGATAAGTACCGGTTCATCGATACGATTGCTGGATATTCCGTAACAGAACGAATTTTCGCTGCAAACTGTGTTGTTCGAATGCGCCAGTGTAACCTCGAATGCCGTCCTTTCTCGATTGGGTGGCTCAATTTTTCATTTCCTGGTCCACTGTTGTTCTTAGGAAACAAGAAGGACGTAAGGGCTCACTTCGCAAGGAGCACTTTGCTTTCTTAATCTTATGCAAGACAGTTTTCTCATATAGCAGTGGTATTTTTGTATTGCCTAACTGAAAGATATAAATAACGAACAAATAAATGGATATTAGAAAATTTTATATTAAATATTAATAAAATTGTATCAAATTTTTTATTTATAAATTTTGTCACATTCAGCTTTTAAATGCCAATGCGAATTCCCTAATATTTTAAATATAACTGTCATCTAAGGTTGAAATTAACATCAAATGAAAAAGATTTTACATCTTATATTGTTCTCATATTATTCTAACGGATGTGTGAAATAGAAGAAATAGTTACTATACACAACTTGGAAAAACTGTTTTACAGAAAAGTTACTCTGATAATCGACAATGAAACTATGTAAGAAGTTATATAAAAAGCGAAGGAATAACAGAAGTAGTATAAACATTTACGAGTAAAGAAAATCTGAGATTTCATATTAGACGACCTAAGAATACATATGCATTGAAAATGTATTATTTTCTTTTAATTAATATATTCTTGACTAGTCATAAGTAAACTTGTGGTTGCATTAGCTATTTTAATTTTTCAAACGAAGGGCAACATAGATTATTGCAAAAGCAAAATATTCAAAGCTATATACAAGGTATGTCCAAAGTTTCATTTTAATTCAATATGTATAAATAAAGCATATTGAAGTTTATTTAGATTGTCTCACTTTTATATTTAATTGCGGTATAATAACCGGTGACATGAGATAGCTTCTGCATAAAATTGCCGGTCAACATAATGTGTTAAAAAACATACAGAACATTCCGGTAGACCAAACATTCCGATACTTCGAAATATCAGCGTGAATCAACGTTAATCCGATGGCAACCGACGAATTTCCTGGCGAATAGAAGATACATTTCGTTGGTTCAGCGAGTGGAAGTCGCAATTTCATTAAAAACGACACCGAATTCATTTGTCCGGCTAATAAATGCATTCCTGACAGATCACGGGGGCAGTGTTCTATCTTCGGACGGCGGACGGTCACCGCGTATCGACCCGAAACCCACCAAAAATCCGTGACCGCGTGCGCGCAGGGTCGGCTGGGCCGCAAAATATTATTCAAAACGAGTGAGCACGTTCATAAATAACGCTAACGTTAATCCGGCAGGTCTCCATGGCCGGAGTGTGGTAACACGGGGCGGCCATGGTTGCTGCATCCTGACTGCGGCGCGATTGCACAGCCGCTGAACACGAGCCAGGTGCGGATTTCCCGAACAAATATGGATTGGCCGAAACTAGGCTGGTTTAGGGCTGTCGCAGTGTTCGGGCTTTTGTCATCGGCCATGTTTGCTTTACGTTTGATCGGTAGAGATTACGCGGTAACTCTTCGCCGGGTTATGATGCTTTCGTGGTCTACTATCGTTCGTGTTTTCGGCGTGGCCAGTTACCACACATTTTGGAAATATGTCGTGTACCGTTGCGCCGACCGTGTCGTATGAATGATAATTGTCGCACGTTTCACGGATGTAAATGTATACATATACATAATAAATATGTACATGTATAGAGTGTTCTGTTTTAAACTGGAAATGAAACTGGAACTATTCCTTGTTTAAAAAATACTTTAAATGCACATTTTTTTTTTTTTTTTTTTTTAAGAGGACGGTAATTTGGGACATTTAGTTTGTCTTTAGGAGATACGAAGTTCGCTACTATTTTTCAAATATAATCGTGTACTTTTTTGCATCAATCGATAGAGCAAATTGTTCTTTGTACCTATCAATATTGAAAATTTATCAAAATAGAAAAAATCGTGTTTGATGCATTTTTTAAATGACTAGTGCCGAAAATAACTGTAGTTATAAATTAAAATTGGACACTCTGTATGGATGTGCATGTCGGCAGAAATGCGTTTAAGGATTGTGCGGCTGAAAATCTTGAATTTTAGGTTTTTCTGTGTTCGTCTTTGCGTAATTTAATTGCATGAAATGTTAAGACTTCTTAAACTTCGGATCTCTTAGACTATTTTCGGGGATGAGTGGTATTATAATCGATTGAAGTAATGTGGTAGAAGTAATGAAAGTATAATGGAATTTCTCTTAACCGAATATCTTAAAGAGGTTCGATGGTTTGGAGGATTAAAAAATTGATGGTTTTAAATGTTTATTATCTTTATATTTTTAAACATATACCCCCAAAACGGTTTTGTTTAGATGGGTATTAGTAGTACGTTAAATCATCAGTATGTTTGAACTAATATTTCTAAACATTATATCTACTATTTTTCCTGAACCAACAGAAATAATTACAAAAAAAATGATTACTGTAGAATATATGGAATCTACATTTTCCATATAGAATATAATGAATACGAGGATAAAACGAGATATCTTGTATTCTTAGACGAAAAACACAAAATGCTTATTAGGAGCAAATTTTAATTTACCTTTAACAATAATTTTAATAACGAAAATAATGAATGAACTTCTTTACAATAATCATTAACACTATATATTATTCATACATCTATGTTTACAATAATATTTACAATAGATATTTTCATGAAATAATGTTGCATTCTTGAAAAATGTATTACATGAATTAATTCTTACCCAATTTATACGTCCTGTAATCATAACATCACATAAATTAATTATTAAAATTATAATAGTTATAAAAATAAAAATTAACACTTCACATTTGTATTCTCTTAAGCATATAACATTCCAAAAAA
Organism: Nomia melanderi; assembly: GCF_051020985.1. Taxonomy (NCBI): domain Eukaryota; kingdom Metazoa; phylum Arthropoda; class Insecta; order Hymenoptera; family Halictidae; genus Nomia; species Nomia melanderi. Next base: position 3,852,778 of record NC_134999.1, on the reverse strand, counting down.
CTGAAAGAAGAGGTGTTATTATTGGATATATACATATATTTTTTTGTATTTGTCTGGATTATCCTATCTATGGGCTCAGTAGCGTATATGTTGATAGTTGTTTGTTATTTTGTTGCGCGTTTATTTTCTCTATTTTTCTTCAGTCTTGTACGATGAAGACCACATGTTACATTAACCCTTTGTACTCGTATGTCATGCTGGAAATGACAATACAAATTTGTTATACTTTATTTGCGGCACTCTAAAAAATACCACACTTTGAAAGATTATAAAAATTAAATTCCATTACACTAATAATAAATAAACTAAATAAAAAATATTGAATTCCACCGCTGTCAATTATTTTAATTCATTTCCCTAAAAACAAATACAAGTTTCCACTCAGCAACATTGAAAATAAATCGAGTGCAAAGGGTTAAGTTATATACTAATAAATCTAAATGTAATATCTAAATAATTATTTCATTAACAGTTTAATCAACAGTTATTTCACATTATCTATCGATACATCTACTACTCTCCCATCACTCGTCTACAACCGACTGTTCCCGAGAAAGATGAAGTCACCGATCCAGCCGCTGACGTCAAAACGTACCTACGACGAGAGCTTCGTAAATCAGCATTGCGGATATCGGTGTCAAAACAATGACAGAGGGCGTGTCTCGCGTAACGAAACTCGGTGTATCAGATCTAACACCTGCCACGGACATACATAGATAAACCGCGACGCGTGTGTACGTACCATTACGCAATTCGTCGTAAGGTATTGACACAACGAGAAAATACATAATCTCCTGGCACGAACTTAGCTCGAGCGTTGCCAGATATTCGGCGTGAGTCAATATTTGCGAACATCGTGGAATTTCTCGTGCCGCGGCACCAGCATATAACCGGCTACCGAATAGGTACGTGAGTGCGCACTCACTTTGTCGGGTGTACATATCACAGCGAACGATGTCCTGTGAACTGTGTAAGACGATCAGGTTGGGATTTAACCGACTACGTTTCCGGGGGGATACTGAATGGATTGATCCGATCGATGCTGCTGTTCGTATCACGATCAACCGCCACGGCTATTCCCTTAACTGTCGATCGTGATACGCTTGAATTCGATTCGGAACGGTTTTAACGGAACCCGTGGATGGAACGCCGTAAATGGAAATACCCAAGTCGATATTGTTTGTCATGTGTGACAGTAATGTTACGTTTTCTTTCAAAATCTTTGGTTTGCTGGATAACCGTTCGACTTAGTAAAAAGTACATTTGTTCCGGAAGAGGATGGATTCTTTTATGAGGATGTAGTCGATCAAAGGTTTCGTTGTCATCAATTTTTTTCTATGCATCGTTGTAAGATTCATATTTTAGTAGTGGTTGTTGCAAACATTTTGAGAAAGTATGAGAAAAGTTACGAATAATGTTAAGCCAATGGTTTGAGTGTATTTGAAAATATTCTCCTCCAACATTAACATGTTGACTGCCATGGTCACCGGCAACGGTGTTAAGTTAAGCGCCGCGAAAACCTTGAGCGTTTTATACAACACTAATTCATTCGTAACAAAGATAAATAGGAACAATTATTAATTGTTTGGTATCATCATTCGTAAATTACACTGCTGTCAACTTCTGTTACTAAGTACTTTTATTCGACATCAGTTACGTTATATACTGTAATTATTTTCTAGCAATTCGGAAATGTCGGTCATTGGTGTCTGACATGGCATTTGACGTGTTAAATACAGTTACAATAAGAAAACTGATGTCGAATAACAATATTTAGTAACACAAATATCTAGAGTAATAATATAGTGTAATATGAGTACTGTGATAAAGAATCATTAATAATTATTTCTAATACCATTTGCCTTCGTTATGAATGAATATGTATTGCTATACAAAACGTTCGAAATTTTCGTGACAGTCAACGTGTTAATACATTTTCCGGTGTGTTGTGTCAGTACTTTCTAACCTTAAAACTGTGAAGTTTTATGAAAATGACATAAACAACTGAATTTCAAATTTCTAAAATGTTCGCAACAACTTACCTACTGCAAGTTCGATGTAGGAATTCGAAAAATCGTCGAGGTCGAACATTTTTTGATGGAACGAGACAGTTCGTCAGCTCGATAAACTTTAAACTTGTTTTTCGAGGAATTACTTTTCTCTGTACGGTGGACGTAAAAGTTTGAAGAAAGTTTCGCTAATTGACTTGAAATTTTTTGTGACTCGGTTACTGATAAAATTCCGCATCTATCAGAGGGATGTTCCTTTAATTTGAACTTTTTAGTTAGAATAAGAGAAGGTAGATCTTTTTCCGAGAGAAATGTACTTTTTATCTAACAAGTCATATTTTTAATTTTGAAACTTCTTAGAAACTGCTAGGATAATGAATATCTATCATCGTGATTAATGAAAGTAAATTTGGTTTTTATAATTTTCAATTAGATGGTGGTTTTTCACGCTAATCGCATAGTTAATAGATAAAATTGGAGGATCAAATTATTTTACACGCATATTTATAATTGTTATAAGCAATTATTACTCTGACGATCGAAGAGAAAATAATTATTATTCTGATTTTTCAAAGAAAAATTGTTTAGAAGTGAATCGTTTCATTTGAGTACTTAATAATATTAAATATTTATTATTATTATATTAACCGAAAAATTTATCTATTATCCGAAATATTGAATGGTTACTTGGAAATACTCGAGTTGAAATCTGTGACGAGAGAGATGTGGAAGATATTAAATTTCCTTTATACATTTTTAATGACTCGAGTATGTAAAATAATGCACTAAAGCGATATGCCAAAATTCAAACAATTGGCGAAGTCATAGCGATGAATACGGAGACCTGTCTTGTCAGCTGGAAAGGCCTCTGAGTTCAGGTCTGAAAGGGAGAGATTCTTTCAAGTCAGCTCTATTGTTATTCACAAGAAAAGGTAGTTTTAACGACTTTGTCGCGCCACTAAATTAATGAACTACGAAAGCCATTGAAATTTCTGAAAATTGTGTTACTTCGATTTTTCGTGAACATTGTCTTGGGCAACTGGGTATAAGTGACCATCTACAATCACAATATTGTTTGCTTTTGGTTTACGAAAAATGTTTAAAGGTTGCATCTTTATATTCAGAGTGTCCCATTTTAGACTATAAATGAAATTGTTTCCGAAACTATTCGATATTTAAAAGATATCTCCAATACAATTTTTTCTGATTTGATGAGTTTTCAATGTAGATAGGTTAATGCTTTCCTATGGACAATGATCTGCTGCATCAATTGATGTCAAAAAAGTTATATGAGTATACTTGAAAAATATAATAACTGTGTACCAAATTACTGCACTCAGAAAACAGGAAAAATAATAAATAAATTTTTTAAATAATAAATAATTCCGGAGATAATTGTATGTGTAGATTAAAATGGGACACCCTACATACTAACACAAAAAGGTATAGTTATGTAAAGTAAGGAAACAATGATAACAAAGTGTAGTTGTTGCAATAATGTAGGAGACCAGTAAAACTCAATCGAAGAATTGATTTTTCAAAAATATGATTTTGTAAATGTATTATTTATAAAGTGTTTTCAGTAACAGTTTTATTCACATGTTTGTTCCAATGACAATTCTGTACGTCCAAAGAAAGCCATTGTATCTATACATAGGCAGATCTTAAGTTTTGGAACCCTGTTTTCTCTCTTAATAATAACACTTGGAAGTCTCGGAACTCTTGGAAGATACGTAAAGAGACTACAAAATAAACTTGATATTTACACATTTGTGTCTGAAAACAAAAGTTTAATTTCTCATCCATTAGACCCTTTTCTTTTAATATCGAAAAAAGTTGTCGAAAAAAGGTCAGAAAATGTAGATATCAGTATATTAAATATCATTAGTATTATCAAATTCAAACTAACACTTAATATCATCATCGATTATTAATCATTAGAGTAATGTAGACAGAAAACAAACATTGAATTCGTTGTTTTTTCTAGTAAATTATTAACTATAAAATAATCTTAACGCTCGCAATTGTAATATAAATCATAGAACAAGGGGTTAATTATTTTTCGATAAAAAATGTCGAACGGTACGTATTTTCAGAGGCTTCGTAGTGGTGCACCCCCTCAGCCCTCGAGCGATTTACATGTCGCACGACAAACTTACGCCAGGAGCCGGTTCTTTTCCTTCGTTTTTCCCTCCGAAGGGCGATAACGTCACCGTAAGAAATTCGCGTCAAGTTCGCGTTGCTGCCGGTCTCATCAATATGCTGGGGCAATCGCTTCCCCTTCGATCACTCGCTCGACCTGCGCTGATTTCCCGACGCGTATTTTCGAGTCGCATTTTCAAGGAGTCCCGTATTTTTCGAGGCTTCCAGCGAGAAGCTCTCGCATAGGCTGGCTTGAATACTTTGCATGCGATCGATGAATACGTGGCCGGGTCACTCGAGTACTCGTTTCTCCGTGTGGTCAGCAAGGTCAGGGACGAATTACGGGCAGACGTCAATTCCTCGGGGATGAAACCGTTTCCAGGAAAAGAATCAGCCACGCTTTTGGATCCTCTTCCTGCGCCTAGTATTCTATGAATAGCTTTGTTTTAGATTCTAGTTTTCAATTTTTCATCACATTTAATAGAAACTTGTAATAAATTTATTTTAGATTGTAATATTCAATTTATCATCGCATTTAATAGGAACTTGTGTACTGTATTTAGGCGTGAAAAAATTTGTTGATGATTGTTTTACCTAATGATATTAATTCGAATACTTTTTTTTGGACTATTATATATAACTATTAACTCTTTGACTTACAATATCGTGTCAGAGTCGTGACACAAAATTTTAAACTAAATTTGACAAATTCAGGTGTTATTTATACTGTTTTAAATATAAATTAAATATTACTTTCTTATTATCAATCGTTATCTTTCGAAGTAAAGGTAGATATAGAATAAATATCCAAATATTTTCTTTTCTTATTAAATTATTAACAATAAGGTAGTTGTATCGGTCATAATTATGAAATAAATCATAGTGTAATGTGTTAAGAGATGTCAAAATAGTATCATGTAACAAATGTTCCGATGGAAGTAGAAAGTGTAGTGATGGTCGAGATATGAATACTATTAAAATTGTTTTTATAATGGAAAGTATGGAGCAAACACAGAAATGTATATTTTATAAAAATAGTAGTAGGACATTAATAATTATAATATATACACCTTCTTGGTAATTATTCGTCATAAAGGTTTTTATTGAGCTTTCGAGGTGCATATGGCTATTTTACATTTTTGTAATTATTATTTCTTTTGCTGTAATTGTAAAATATTTAATGTACTGTCATAAATGCTAACGCACTAAAAGTTTAATACCACTAATAATTTCATTAATCCTCCAATATAACTAATCTTTTAATAGATAGTACATTTTTTCCAAAATATATTAATATAAATTAGTATAAATTTGATTCTATTTGCACGCATCACAACTAATTGTGTAGGAGAAAGAGAATTTTATTAGAAACAGTATGATTATTTCTTGACAACTCACAATAAAACACTAACTCAACGAAACAACGCACACACTATTTATATACTCAGATGCTCTTGTCTTACTCACACTCTTTCTAGAACATTCTTTCATTGCCATGCATTAACTTCATATATATTTGGAATATTCTAGATTCATAAAAAAAACGAACATTATTAACATACAGAGAAAATCAATATAATCTAGAATATTCCAACGCTTTGAACATTCATTCAAAACGCGCTCACACGCACAGTCGCGTCATTCATCTATTGCACAGACTCAAATACATCCATTCCCACAATTGTTACACAAATATCAACGATTTAAGAATTAATAAACAAACTTACAAAACACAAAGTGAAATACCTTAATATACGAGTGTTGAACGAACAATTTAAAATTGAAAATATCTTGGTGAGTCCAAGATACGAGATATCTTCCTTCGAAACTCCCAGAAACCACTGGCATCAGCTCAGCAACTGGCCAATTTATTCCAAAGATTATTTTCGCCCCGCAAAACTCGACTAACACGCGTAAAACAATCCTCGTTCCCGAGCTCCTGTTGCGGAACTTTCTTTGCGAACCAGTAAGATCCTAAAAACACTAGGTACACGGGTCTCGCGTTACAACGGTGATGGTCGTGAAGCCAGGTCACGATGACGACAGGATTACACATGGAAATTGCGTCGAGTCATCGTGGGTTCCCTTTCTTTCTTCGACTTTCGCGCGAACCGCGTCACTTCTGGATGTACTTGCGATCCAAAAAGAGGAACGCGAGCAACCCTTAAGTAAAGAGAAACATTAATCTAAGCGAAGGATTGGTAGTTGGTTGCAGGAGGGGGGCAAGCGTGAAGAGTGTCAGCTGTGAGTGACACACCTTCGGCTATCCCCTTCCCACAGCCATTCCCGTCAACCCCGTACAACACTTCGTGCTCCTGTACCAGCGATGTACGATTTCGAGGTACAACTCCACCCCATTTTTCGCGACTTCTTCCTCACCGGGGATTCACCGTCCCTTTAAATCCCCGGGGGGTTTAAAGAACGACGAGGATGGGCGAGTGTTTTTTTGCTGGTGACACATTCCGCCGAATTCTTCACGCCGGATGCAAACCCGTGATTTCCTTTCGATTATTTTTACTCTTGACACCCTGCTGACCGATCACGAGTTCATTCTTATGTGCGTGATCCGAGGTACTCACAAATTGCGCTCGATTTATTTTCAATATTGCCGACTTTAAATTTCTATTTGTTTTTAGAGAAATGAATTACAGTAATTTACAGCGGTAGAATTCAACGTTTTATATTTAGTTTATTTATTATAATAAAATTGTATTTTTATAATCTTTTAAAGTGTGGTACTTTTTCAAACAATTTTCAACGTTCTATAACGAGTTTGTATCATCTCTAGTGTAGCATACGAGTGCAAAGGGTTAACACTAAAACTACCGAACAGTTAAATTGACTTTTTGAACTTTGTCTATATAAACTTAGAGAGTATATACATGCATTGAAATTTTCATTGACTTATGACACAGTTTGCGTATTGCTAAATAAATTTCTTCAATAATTTCTCAGAGAAACGTCTGTTATCTTTTTAATAATTGCAAAAGGAAGAAATCAGGAATGGGTCGTTCCGACCCGTCTGGTAGCTTTAATGTTAAGTTATGCTTGGATTTTATTCATTTTTACTTTGAGATGACGTACACCTGACCCTCGATTTACGTGGAAAATTAGAACACTTTTATGCGCAATCTTAACTTATGCGATCTAAATTTAATAACACCGAATAAAATGAACTTTTGTTTATGAAATCTCTTTATTATTATTTCTTTTGTTTGCCTATGATTTTCATTCGCGTAGAACGAATCTACGTGGAACGGATTTTCGTGTAGGTCTTTATTAGAGCGCTTTTATATCGTCTTTATTAAATTCAATTATTTTAAATATTTTAATATATTATTTGTAAATAAGATATGTATATTGAAGTTTAAAAGAATAATTTTCGGACAGAATTATTGGTCAGTAAGGTGTTAACATGTTGGCATAGGTGTCACCAACACCTGATGCTTCCGAATTGTTTGAAAAAAGTTATAGTACATAAGATGATTGACGTCGAATATAAGTGTTTAATATTCTAAGTAACCAGATAATAGTGTATAATGAAAACTGCGATACCAAACGATTAATAACTGTTTCCATTCATCTTTGCTGTGATAGAATAAATGATATATAAAACAATGGAGATCCTTGTGGCAATCTACGTCATAACCTGACATTTTTCGATGATTTTTACGCGTTTGTATGTTTCTTATTTGTGTGAATAGGTAATCGTCATGGAAAATTATTTTTACTGTCTCGCTGCATATAAAATAAGCTATGTCCATATGTAATATTGTAATATCACCCGAATGTTTCTTCGTACAGACTATTTAGAACAAGATGTAGCACTTTAATATGTACTTCCCTGAAAGTACTTCTCTGACGTTCTCTACATTTTTCAAAACCGTGTGTCAAGAACAACTTACCCCATTTTGAGTATAACATTTTATGACGAGTAAAAGTCCCGTTTAATTGGTAGCGCTTCCGAAATTTCTCTTCGCTATTCTTCACATTTTGATCTTCCAAAATTGGAGGTTATCTACAATTGTTTAAATTATATTTATCTTGTATTTTCTGTTATTGACCTTAAAAAAATAGATTAAATATATTACATTAAAATATTTTAAAATTAAATTTTTAACCTTTACCTGATATGGACATATTACCATTAACTTTAAAAGTTACATAACATTTTTGAAAAAAATTGCTATAGCAATTATAGAAAAAATAATGTTCGATAAAGCCGCGTTAACACAATACCAGCGAAAAATAGGTTAATGGATCCTCGTCGCGTTCAGGCCTTAAATTGAACCGATATCGGAATTTTTTTAATAAAATTATTCGATCTACGTTTTTCAAGAATACTCGGCAACTTTCGTGAAATATCAATTACCCCTCGTACACGGTACGGATCAAATTGACCTAAAAGCAAACCTTTGTTTTTATCGTATGCTTTGCGCTAGAAATATATAACTTCCTTTAATATATCAATTTATATAAATTGTAATCGGATTCTGGGAAATTTCATTGATTAATTGAATACGAATTTTAATCACGTTTAATTTACAAAAGCCATTATAGCAATTAAATGAACGTTGTACAAGAATTAATAAAAAGTTTGCAACTTGCAGTACGAATCTTATTAGGAAGCACACGTTAATCGATTGTCAATAGCATTAGAATGATAAAAGCTATCATAATTCATCAAATAATGAGTCCAAAGCAAAAGATACTTAAAAATATTTAACCAAAAAACTCTCTCACAATTTTTTACTAGAGATTCTTACTACAGAAGTTTCATTCTTTCAGAGTACCTTCGATACAATAATCATTGTAGGTTTAATCCGTTGATATATACAATTTTTTTAAAAAGTAGACCTTAGAAACACATTTTTTCTTTAAAATATCTTTTTGATACCACAAAAAAAGAGATTAAAACACACTACTTCTGAAAAATATTTTTAATAGCTTTTCTAAAGTAAAGAATGATTGTTATAACCGGAATTGCGTGAATCAGTTAATTAATCAGTTAATCATCTAATCTATAAAGTGATTCACTAAACGTCACATCTATTTTCCGATTGCAATTAGGAACTAAAAATTTCCAATTAAAATTGCAATTAGTTAACATATATTGGTACTACTTTCATATGCAGTGCTTTAACGAGCAATCAATTATTTTACCCTAATTCGGTTTTCATTTCTAGAAAAAAGGAGGATACGGTTTCCTTTAAATATTCATCAATTTTATCGAGCACACTGCCTGATACGAAGTAAACTGCATTATGAGATATTCCATTTCGGAAGGAGCAGTAGAATAATTAATGCACAACGCTGCACAAAAATGTGGATCTTTTATTATCTCAATCTTTTATTATCTCAATGTTTATTTCCATATTATAATATATTACTTTTACAAAATATTTTCAAATCTCTAAAAACTCCATAAATTTTGTTCATTATATGTTATTTTCCTTTGACTTCAATTAAAGAGCGAATCTCATTTCCTTTGATAACAAATATGAATTTTTTAGAATTTTTATCGACAAAAAGTATAAATGTTTTTGTTTAAAATTTTGCATATGTTTTTACTACACTTTCATTAAGTTTCATAAATGTTTTCAGTCGTTTTAATGAGTTACTAAATTACTAAAGGACTACTTCATTCGTTTTAAAATTACAAGATACTCGAAACTTTCGAGTTGGAATGTGTATGCTACAGTTGAAGGAAACTTTTCGTTACCCCATACGACTATTTTATCGTAATATCGCCAGTACCTTTGCTCGGACGCTTGCTCGATGTGACTACAGGAACAATGCAAGGAACAGTCAGGGGAAAAATTAATATTTTCCCGTGCGTTCATCATCGAGATAAAACGCGTCGCCTCATTGTCGGAATATTGAAATGCATCCGTTAAAAATGCAGCACACGGACATGTCTCTAGGAAAGTATTTCAATATCACGACTGCGTGTACACCGAGAACACCATTAAATCGTTCCAGTTTTGTAAAATGAATTCCATTGTTCCCTGATCACAATTGTCGCCGCTGAACATTCGTTTATTTCTTTATATATCTCTTTTCTCTTTCTTTTTTTCTAGGTGAGTAAGGTGACTGTATTCATCAGCGAGGCTTTACGTTGACGTCACTGACGCGGTGAGTAACTGAATTTTCCAGGACAGCGGAACGAGGTTTTTTGGCGGACAATTTGTTCGCTTCCTCGTGATAAAACGCGTTTCGTTCTTGTGTAACCGTAAGATATACCATGCTCGAGAACATTACATCTCGAGTGGTAAATTAGAAATGAAAACAACTTTTTTTTTTGTTCTATTCGCACGTATGATTTTCACGGAGATTGTCGTGCTTGTGGAATTTTGATTGGAATTCCGCCTAATAACTGGACCACTCGAACATAATTTGATTATAATGTTCATTCAATTACTGATTATTTCTGTTTGTCTCGATGTATATGAACAATGACCATGATATGGTATTATTAGTTTTCGACAATAATTCGATACGATTGAATTAATAATTGGGAGATAATACAATCGATCAAAAACGGATAATGCCATAATACCACCTTTGTTTTGCTCGTAAGCAATTGTCATTGGTATCAAACAGATTAATCAGGTTGAAGAGATTGTGCTCGATATACTCCCTACTTTAGTTTTCATAAGAATGAAGATTCACAGACAAAACATTACAGAACATTTCTTCCGCGTGAGTGTACCATGTACGGAACAAACTGTTTAAGACTAAGTACATTGTTAAACAGACAAATCAAGTGATAGAAAACAAATTAATCTTGAGGAGATTATTCCTGGAAGTTCTTTAAGTTCATTAGTCTTTTTTAAATAATACAAAATAATCTTTTTCTATACTTTTAACTCATAATTTTACTCATAATTTTAATAACGTAGTCTTTCGATTAATTAATCTGAAAATATATTAATTTGGAAATAATTAAAATTAAGGGGAAATTATTCGGGTCAAATGATGGAAATATTAGATTACAATAATGGTTGAGTCTGTTTTTAATTTATGGAAGAATATAGAAAATGAGACTGTATAGTGTATAATTTAAAAACCTATCGATGACTTAAAAATCAGTTTCTTTTCAATTATTATATTTGTCTTTGTGAGAAATTTACTATAGTATAAACAAGTTCTTCTGTACTCACATTAATATCGGAAATAGGAGGCCCACGTAACAATATTCAGGACTTTTATTAATTTTACCAATCATGAAACGATAAAAATATTTTTATTCGTGTTATTCATGATATATTTACAGATCTGACGAATAAGAATTTTCGGTATTTAGAACTGGCGAACTATTTATAATTCTTGAAACCCATAATAAGCCCATGAAGCTAAATATTGTTCAGCCTTGCTCGAGGGCGACCAATTTTCCAGTAGAAGCATCGACCATAAGTGTTGCCACCGAGAAGCATCGAAAATGATTCCCTCTGTAGTGTTGATCACCCAGGAAGTGATAGTAATCAGCCAAAATTTGTGAAATCAATTTCGGAGCGACACGCCATGTTTGCGACTGAATTAACACTGGATGAACAATACAAAGCAAAAGTAGAGACCGGTTCACTGGTTGCATAACCCAGACCTGTTAACGAATGATGTATGCCGGTGGTGCCGCGTGATCCATAGTTCATCTCTAATTAACAAAACACACGGTACTACGTGATCTATAGCTCGTTGGTGTTCGTCGGAGGTCGTAGTACTACGTGTGGTCCACGATTAATTACTGATCCACGGTTACGCAGGCCTCCACGATCCGTTGTTTCATTGCTGATTAACAAAACATGTACTAGGCCATGATTCACTGTTCACGTTTGAACTGTACAAAACGTATTAGTAGCCAATTCTTCCTTTTTGTTATGTGAAGAAACGAGTGGCGGAAAATAGCTTTGTGGATCGTCTAGGAAAAATATGTTCCACTTCAAAATACATTGTCATGCGTAAGTATTAGAACATCTGTTGGTTTTATCATAAAATTACTATATTTAATTTCTATATCTAATTGTCAAAAACCTTTTATGTTTAATTGGTATTACGTCGTTCGAAAGAGTGAAATCAGTTAAATGGAATATTGAGAAATGAAATAAAAGACAGATTTTTTATTATTCAATTAATAAATTATACTACGTCGAAGTATTTGGATATTTGTAATAATTGGAGGTTGATTCTATAATCTAAAATAAGATGATAATTCAGAGTGACGAAATTGCGGTTTTGGTTTTGTTTTTGAGTTATTAACGATTAAGAATCGCCTTACTTATTCACTAATAGTAACGCGAGTGATGTAGGTCAATGCGAGCGCTGACATTGCACGCAGTGTTGCTGTATGCGGGTGACAGAGAAAAATACCTAAATTACGCGCCGCTATTGGAGGATTTTGAATCGTTTTTAACTTGAAATTAAAAATCAGAATTTCTTACCATTCATTTCATCTTATATTGTTATAGAAAAATACTTCCCGAAATTTCTTCTACCGTGTGGTTACTCGGATACGACAGTTTTTTTATAAACTATTTCATTTTTTTCATAGTAAAATAAAGCTTGAACTCCATACTTCAGAGTTTCAATTACTTATTTAATTAAGGATAATAAATATTTACTATAAAACATAGCTCACGATCACTTCTAATGATATTGAAATTCTTCAAAAATAAACTTAATATTTTTAAACAGGGGTCTGTATGGATTGTATTGAAAAAACGTTTCCAATGAATAGTACATATACTGTAATAATTACATTTTTATTCATTTTTCTTGTTATTCAGGCATGAATGTTACTTTAAGCCCATAACATTGGATCCGTAATTTGAAAGAGTATTCAGCAGTAAATAAAAAACTAAGTTATATTTTTTACGGTCATATTTTTTCTGTGATCGGAAATAATTAAAACATAAAAGATGCTTACATTCAATGGAACCAGAAAATTACCAGAGTTCATTTATTAAACAAACTGACTATTTAATAAATCTCCACATCATTCGTATCTTTCCAATAATTCTAAAAGAAGAAATTCAAAATAAGTTCATTTGGACCGTGTGAATTCTACATGTAAAAATGAATCGAAAAAATAGAATAAAATTTTTTTTTGCGAGTCTTCGAGTTTTCGAGAAAATCGAGGTTGAAAATTTACTCGGTAAATGTCGACTTCGTGCGTTTCACTATACGCTCTTATTTTGTTTCTTATTTATATTTAAAGACATAGTAATGACAAAGTGTGGATACCGCTCTTGATACAAACGCGAAGCGGCACTCAAATTACCCTTGCACGCTCCAAGTACGAGAGTCATATCCGTATGCTCACTATTAGAATAAACTGTGATATTGAGAAACTGTTAGATCCTGAATAATTGTACCGCTAATAGAATAGCACAAATGATAAACTATCCACTGACGTCATTGCTATATCTTTAAATGCAAATAAGAATTAAAATAAGAGTGTATAGCGAGATGCACAAAGTCGACATGTACCGAGTGTACACGTACCGAGTCAATTTTCGACCTCGATTTTCTCGAAAACGATGACTTGCAGGAAAAAATTTTATTCTATTTTTTCGACTCATGTTTACATGTAGAATGACCTAATTGATTGACCATGAGTCGCGGGATACCCTGTATATTTTGTTATTATTTCTTCAAGTTTTCGCTGCTTCGCGACATGTACTGCTACTCTTTGCCACGTGTCTCATAAAAAATGTTTCCTTACAAAAACTACGGGTGCTCCATAAATGTGACACATGGCACGGAACGTGTTAATGTTAAATAAGATACGCGGTTCTCGCACCGATTGCTCTAAAAGCCCGAAAAACTTTCATAAACACCGATATCGAACGTCATGAATGTTTCTTGCCAGTTTCGCGTGCAGATCTATCACGCTGATAAAGCTGAATCAATGGGAACGAATGTATTGTATATTTTACCATACAACGCTTTGATATACTGTATTCCTATGATTTAGTCTTTCGCGTGGAACAAAACTTTTTTCCATACATGCGGAACGCTGGAGGACAGCGCCGGCGGCGGGAACGGGGACGGGGACGGGGACAGCGCAACACACCGGAAAGCGAGAGCGGAAGCGGGAAAATGCGGCCAGTGCTAGAGATGAGAAAAGTTTTGTTGACTCGTCAAAAATTGAATTTCAACTGAAATTTACCCTCGAGTCGCCGAAATCTTTCACTAATTCGGCCGGAGATTTAATTATAGCCGGATTCGGGATTGAATAAAACCGGACGCTTAATTAAACGGGCCCGGAAGAACTTTTTGTTAAAACGGGGCCCGAACTTTTCCCGAATTCACTAAGGAATTATCACTTTGCGCGTTAAATATGTGTACACCTGATTCTCGATTTACGCGGAAATCTGTTCTGCGTGGATTCGATTTACGCTAATGAAAATCGCGTAAATAGAGTTTGTCACTATAAGAGAAACCAAAATAGACGTATCCCTCAATTTACACGGTAAATTAGTTCCCCAAAAATGTCGTGTAATTTGAAATCGTGCAGTTCGAGTCCATAATTCACAATGAGAAAAGAAATACTCGTGTAATAAATTTAACAAATCCATGTGAAACAGTATTATTGATTTTTTTGTGAAATAAAATATTGTATAAAGTAAAGCACCAGTATTTGATCAGTTACGACAAATTTTCTGTGTGAATAATAGTAAACGCTTGCTACTTTAATAAATAGAGAGACTCTGTGCATGAAAATGCTGTTTAAACTTACATTATGTAGCAAAGCGAACTTTTTTGAAATAACTATATTATCCCAATTTGACAGATATATTTGAAAATTCAATACTTGTGTCAGAAGTTGACCATCCTTGAAAAGAAGAAGACTAGTAATTGACCGTATGTTAGTTAGTAGTTGACCACTTATAGTAAAACCAAAATAGAGCGCATACGGCCATTTTCATTCTGATAAAAGTATTTTGGAGTTGGGTCGGTAGATGCACCATACCTATTGTGTAAGAATAAAACCTTATTCTTTACGTTTTTCTGAAAAATAGTCAGCTATTTATATCTTGTCTGGTGTCTTTACATTATATATTTTTAAATAAAAATTCATCAATTCAACAAGCTTTTACATGTAATTCACAAAACCAAAAAAAGATTAATGTAATTTTTACATTTGTCTGAGCGTGTTATAGTGAAATACAAGTGTCCTATAAATCGAAGTTCTTCCGCTCTTGTTTGTAAATCGAAGTCTAAGTGTATTGAAAATAGAAATTAATATAAGTTTTAGAAATATATATTTATTTCACATAGCCAAAGAAAAGAAATAATACTGATGACATTTTAGAAAACAAAAGTGCATTTTATTCGGTATTATTAAATCCACATCGCGTAAATTAACTCCTTGACCTACAATATCGTGTCAGACTCGCGATGAAAATGTTAAACTGATTGTCAGGGATCTAACTGTTATTTATTTTTTTTAAATATAAAGGTTACTTTTCTATTGTCAATCGTTAACCTTTGGAGTAAACATAAACATAGAACGAGTATAAAAATTCTTTCTTCTCTTAATGAATGATTAATGTTAAAGTAGTTATATCGATCATAATTAAGAAGTAAATCATAGTGCAAGGGGTTAAGATCGCGCATAGAAACTACCTCGTAAATAGTGTTCTAATTTACGGCGTAAAAAGATGCCGCGTAAATCGAGGGTCAAGTGTATTCCAGTTCCGCTGGAAGATTCGCGCGACGACGCCTTCGCACGTTTCTCACCAGCTTTTCAGTCGGGCGTGCCGTTGATTAAATTATTAATTGGATTTTAATTACCTTAATCCCGGAATTGCACGTCTGTTTTCGCAGCCCCATTAAAAATTCACTCGGAAACGAAGTTCCTCGGGTCTGATTGCCCACGTGAACGCGAAACAGGATTCTCCGTGTTATGAATAACTGTTTGTGTAATTTAATAACTTCGTTGATTTTGTTTTGTACAACTTTACGTGATTGTTTTGAAATATATATTTTATGTTTCTGTTTCAAACTGTGCTGCTGTAGGTTCGATTGTAATCTTCTTAGATTCATCGTAAACGAATACTTTAGGTCTTTTGGAAATTGTAGCACGAGATAAGTATTGACGTGATGAATTTAAATAATTTTGATTAAATAATATTCCAAAGTGTTTGTGTTTTCTGATATAAATATTTGTTTTGATTCTTAGAAACAGATAATTTAATGAAACTCACGTACATAATATATACTAATGTTTTTCATTCAACTTTTTGTTTAATAAATCAAGTGAATCACCTGGTATTTAAGAGTTAACTATAACTTCATTATTACAACTATTTATTTTGTTATTTTACTTTATTAAAATACTACAGATATGTGTTCACACCAGCATAAAGGCTGTTTGGGTAGGTATTAGTTAGCAATGCTAAAAAATAATCTTGATTCGAAAATAACCACTATTTCTTTAAACATAAAGTTCTGTTAATTTTATTATATTATATATTACCATCTTCACTCAGAAATCCGGTAGTAAACTGATTATTATAACGTTACAAAAATATTCATCTAACACAATATAAGTCCTGAAAAGTTTGAGAACACCATATTTCCTAATAACCAAAGTTATAAATAACTAATTAAATTTATATTAAACCGCTTGATAATAACGTCGTCGCGGATGCTGTGAAAGAAAAACGAAGTAGTTATCTTCGCGTGAAGTTTCTCCAATAAAACGTTTAAGCTTTACATAAAACTTCATAATTATCACGGTATTAAAGTAGAATGAAAGTGCACTATCAAACACACAGATTATCCGAATAATACAGGCTGCGACAATAATGTTTTAACGCAATAGTCCTTTACTACTGGTAGTCTTCTAACAATCAGTTATACAATCGTTCGCCTTGCGACGTGTTTTATTCTTGAAATATTTTTCATGTTTCAGACAAAGCCATAAGTAACGTGAAACTAAAATTCTATTATTAACCTATTAAAACAATATTTTTATTACATTTTAATTACAATTATTGTCTTAAAATAATTTCTCATCACGATTAAATACCCTTTATTCCTAAAAATTAAATGAAGTTCTTAAGATTGGAGTTCAATTTTTATTTGACACTGAGAAACATGATATAGTTTGTAAACAGTAACAGTTGTATTTGATTAACTCTACGATTTTATTAACAATTATTGTTTCTTTACGCAGAATATTCAACGGCAGGTATTGGAAAATACAAACGTACAATACGACGTATATTAAAATGATTTCACTACTTTCTGAATGATGAAGTATAAAACTTTCATTCAACCTCTAACCTCATTATTTTTCTATCGTACGCATTTCCAGAATCATTCTTCGTTTTCCATTCCATTCTAACGTGATTTATTCATTGTTCATTGCATTTTAATGCATTTCTGTCCTTTTCTGTTTTCCTTCATGCATATTACATTTTTCCTTGCAACCAATATTTCTTATTATTATATACATTACTATATTCTCAGTATAATTACCAATTATTCTACTATTGTATGTCAAACGGTCATCATTAAAAAATTATTATTAAGACCATATGGCAACGATAGGTCAATTTAAGCGGAGTTCTTAATTATCTAATTTTTCCGATCATTTTGACAAAGTGATTTGTCATTTTGACATATCCATACGGAATTTTATACTTCGATCGGGATTTTCGTGTGCACCGATTGCGCTGCGCCACGGGTGCTCGTGATGTGGCGCAGTATTGTGCACTGTCGCGTATCAATGATCCCCAGCTGCTTCGGTTGGCTGGCGACTAATCGATTACGCCGCAAATTATATCATTCTGTTCTTTTTATTGTCGGCGAGAAGTGATTAATCGTGCTGCGAGTGTGTGCCCAATACATGCAACGGATTTTTCCTGGTTTCGTGTAAGTACAGCTATTGAATCAGTACGTCCTCGCAATGTTACATCACAATTTCGTCTTCACTAACTCATTTCATACACACTTTCATTTATGAAGAACTGTATATTAGCGTAATACAGCGATTTCCAAACTAGGAGGCGTGAACTAGTACAGAAGGAGATGCGAAAGATTATTATTCTGTTAATTACGTTTTTTTTTCATTTTTTGTACCCTCTATAGGCCAAATTTGTTTTCCTGAATTAATGAAGATTTCAAATAAAATTTGACAAATATAAATATTTTGGAATTTATTTGAATGCAAATAACATATTATTCCTGTGTTATCAGTGATTATATCTTAGAACACACGTTGGCATTGAATACGACTGGAATTTTTCTTATTTTCAATAAATTATTAATAACAAAGCAGCTAGATCAATCACAGTTCAGAAAGAAATAATCGGTTAACAATAAGTTAATTAATTGCTTTATTTTATTCACCACTTTGCTATGCAAAATGGAATAAATCAATAAGATGCCAATATATTGATATGTGACTTCAAAGTCACACAGGCCTATAGAAGGTTAATACATATTTTGCCATCTAAAAATGTGTCTGTATTATTTTATAAAACAAAGGAGGGAGATGTGAAGATTAGATACTTTTTAAAGGTGAGTGTAATAACAAAGTTTGGAAACCACCTACCATACAAGATGTTCTAGTCCATTGGGGACACTTCTTGGGAATGAATTTTGTATATGAAAACAGTAAGAAAATCATATAAACATATGTACTATTGTTTTTGAGTTACAGAAAAGTTTTGTTCGTCTTCAGAAGAAATGTTTGAAATGACAACTTTGCTTCTGGACACACGCTAATGATCAACTTCTTGATGCCATTAGACACGTGCTCAGTCAAGAGATGCTAACAAAACAGTGGTTACAAATCAGAAGTATAAGGTTCTATGATAAATATTAAGATTAATTAGTAAATAGATAGACGAAGTTGGCTCAACTATTCTATTAACCTAGTTATAACTCGAAAATATGATCAATTCGAACAAGTGTTTATATAAACGTTTTTATTGTTTTTTGGTATAGAATACACTGTTATTCTCTCCTCAATGAACTGAAACATTCTGTATAATAATCCTCAAAGATTCTTTTTTACAATTTTACATTTCTTGTATACATCATACATATAGAGAGTGTCCAATTTCAAATTCACCAGGCAGAAGTTCCGAAAAATATGAAAAGTAAACAGAAACGTTTATACTGAATGTTATACCAAGAAGAACGCATAACGATAAATTTGATAAAACTTGTTCGTCCTTGCGATTACTTTAAGAAATACTTCAAGAATTAACCTAAAAGTTTCAAACGATTTCCACTAAAAAACTGGGGGTTGACTTTCGTGGAGTTTCCGAAACGTTTCTCTTCGCCGTTCATATCTTTCGAGATATTTGACCGGCGATATTAGGAAATGGGACGTAATATATATTGTACGCATTTGGTATTTCTCGTTCAATATTATTTGAACGGCGTAGGGGGAAAAAGGAGATCGCTTCAATCTGCATGAAAGATACTTTGACCCGCAGAACTGCCAATGAATTTTCGAAACAAGCTCTATTTTGGAGGTGGGTCTGACCTCCATTCGATTCTATTCCGTCCTATTGGTTTGGATTGCCATCCAAACTATTTGGAAAGCATCAGTCGCTGCAAAGTCCATAAAAGAGTTCCCCACGGACTCGGCAGCATTTCCATCTGCACAGAAGGGAAACACAGAAGCGGTTTGATTCGGCAAATAGAGGACACCCGATTGATATGTGTTTCTATTTCCATGTATCCGAGGAGACTTAATCTGTTCAGGGACATCGGTTTAACAAGCAAAAGGAACGTATGTATTCAATAAACCGATCCTTTCGTTCTTTCTTATTGTTTACCTTGCACGCATGCACTGCACCATCTATAATCACAATATTGTGCTCAGTGTATTTTGCATTTGTTAGGCAAATACTTTAACGGTGATAGCGATTAATCATTTCGAAAAAGGAATGATGATTAGCATTCGTGACATATGATTTTAGAGGATAATTTCTATATTTGAGACAAATGTATCAATAACTAACTAATTAAAATTATATAAAGGTAAGTATTTGTTATTTTAACATAAATTATTTATATTTATATTTATATTTATATTTATATTTATATTTATATTTAAATATGTATTCACCTTATACCCTGAAAATATTTTCGACACTAAAATATTGAAAATATAATTTGCTTATATGATGAATGCAATTTTAGTTCTGCTAGTAAACTTTTTATTGAAATGCTGACTGTAACTTGTTGATATTAGATAGATGGATGTATAATGTAGTTATTTCTCATTTATTTCTATATGCATGTTATGCAAAAACAATTATATGATGTGATGTGCATTGCAATGACCTTTTTAATGTATAAGTGTCGATTTTCCTCTGCTATATTTCTTGTATCTTTCATTCTAGTTAAATTCTAGCAATTATAACTCCTGATTTGACTGTGCCATAATTAGTTAATTATTAATAATTAGTTCTAAAAACCGTATGTATAATAGATTTTCTCTTTTTATGGTTGTATAGCCAGTAATAGACATTTAATTGTTTATCGTTTAAATTACATAAATGGGTTAATCGTATTGCAGTATTGTATAATAATAATATTCTTGTTCACGTTGACTGATATGATAACTACTTAATTTTCACGACCAGGTGCATGCATGTTAATCGAATTTCAGATTCAATTTCCTCGTAAACTGCCTGCAGATTATAAAAAAGATCTATAAGCTTGTGAATGTGTAGGAAAATTTCTTGACAGAACTTTTTGTCAACTTATAATTATCATCATTTCATTTATGTTAAACATCAATTTATTATAATTTTTATATATTGTTTGCACGATTTATTGAATGACTGTTATACATGACAATTAGACATTTTGTTCCTTAGAATATATGGAATTATTTTGTTATAAGACTTCATTTCTATTATTGAGCAAAGTTCATTTATCATTAATATTATTCAACATTCAGCTTATCAATAATTTATTTGCTATCGATGTAGACTAGCTTAATTGAAATCTAATACACAAAATTGATTTCAAAACTTACGTATAACCTCTTTATATAGCTTACTCTTAATAACTTTTCAAAAAAGAAACCAAGTCCATTTTCATTATTCTACATTTACTGTAATATTTCAATATTAATAATGAAAAATGGTGAGTTATTTGAAATTAAAAGAAACTTACGATACGAGTATTCATTAATTTTAATTACAAATTCTGGCAGCAACTCAATATAATGATCCACGAGATAATTTATTGTTTGACGTAAGTATGTAGAAGGTTCCACTTTAACACATAAATGCAATTGTTTCCGAAACTATTTGTGATTTAAAAATATTCACGACAACAATTTTTTCTGTTTCGTTACATGAAAAAATATCTAGTAATCTTCGTTTCTCACACACACATCCACCCGGAAACAAGTGTACCGAATGATTCCCTTTTGAAAACAGAAAAAAATTGCATTGGAGACCATTAAATAACAAAAAGTTCCAGAAATAATTGCATTTATACATTAAAATGGACCATCATGTTTGTGTACATCAAACAAAAACAAATCTCCAAATCTGCATCGAATCGGGGTTATCAAGATTTGTAAGTGAAACTAAAACTGCAATTTCTAATGGATACTCCTATCACTAGTTTCTTTCAATTCGAAGTACAACATCATGTTTTATTGTTAACATTATCATTCAAAGGTTAACATAAATTTATAATAAAAATAAATTCTTCATCCTGTCGAAAATTTATTAACACTAAAACTACCGGACGCCTCAAATTGACCCATTTCAGAGTTCTTATTTCCTAAGTATTCAAATTACGGAGGCGCGTTTGTGAAAGATTATTAACACTAAACGTGCCGCAACCGGTCAAAAGATCGGTTTTAAAATTTCATTAAAAATTTTGTATTTTCTTTCATCCATTTAACTCCTTATATTATAATTCTTATATTTTCTAATTAATTCATTATTCAGTTTTTGTCTAAGTTTTTACTAAAAAAAAATTGGTCGTCTGATTTGTTTACCTTTATTTTATAGGAATAGTTCTATATAAAGTGCTGGTACGTTTAGTATTAATTAAATTTCTGTATTTGATACAAGACTGGACGATCCTTCGAACCCCAAGAAACGTAATATCCCAATTTTTACAGAAAATTATAAATTAGTCACTTTAACTGCTCAGTAGTTTTAGTGTTAATCGTAAGTTACACAAAGAGTAAGTCATAAAAGAGAGGTCCGTACACAGATCCATATCTCCGGTCTGTCATCGAATCTTTTTCTCGGCCCTATATGCTTACCAGCCATGTCCGATCCCGGCTGCGGCTTTCTTCCTCAAGATTTCAATCGGCGCGTAGTCACGTGAGGATATCACCGTCGAGGCGAATCGTGTTCCGCTCTCGTCTGAAGGACTCAATTCGTAGTGGGCACGGTCTGGAGAATAGGTGGATCGGCGGAGGTTGTAAATGCCGACGTATTTAGGGAACCGATTCGAGGCTGAAGCCTGGGCCTGGGCTTGCTGGCCTGGCAAGCTCGCGTGTCTAGACCGGAAGTGGTTCTCGTGTTAGGCGTGGCTCCTTGATATACAACCCCTTGTATCTCACGCAGCTACCGAGCACCCCGCCTTGGTATGTGCCCGCACATATACGGGGTGTCCAACAACCTTTGCCTAGCCTCCTTGGCCAGAATGAAATCGATCGGTTCTATACTGGCTCTAAACTTACCTACGGGCTCAAGGTAATTTCTGGTTATCAGTGATTTCTGATGGTTATCCGATGGTCATCTACCGAGTCACTTATTTCGGGAACTAACTGCGCTATAAATGGTTAACTCTATAATTGTTTAATAGGGGATAATGGGTGGAAGACGAATGAAAACGTTTGCGATGAAAGGGAAAGGTATTGGGCGGATTATATTTTCATTTGTTGACTTTGAGTTTTTTAAGAGCTTTAAGGGGAATTTATGTTTTCTGTTAAATATTCTTCTGGATGAAATCTGTCCAGAACATAAACATTTGTAGTTTTTTAACAAGTCATCTGCGAAATATTAAGTTTTAACGGTTGTTTGATTTGAATTTCTCTAGCTTACAGAGGCATCGTTACTATCTGATGTATGTTGATTCTTGTAACATTTTGATAAATATTAGTATGCAAAAGGATATTCAACGCTTTCTTTTCATTAACTACTATTCATTTTGAAGGAACAATGATTGATCTTAGAGTTGGGTGTGAGAAATATGTTTAGACAATTATGTTAGAAAGTATTAGAGTTAGAACAAAATTCGAAGATCTGCTTTTGAAATAACTTCAGCAGTAATTTCCAAAATATTTGAGCAAATATGTTTCACATTTCCAACTGTGAACGTTATTTTTAATTTGTCAATATGAATAGTGCTTGGAAAAATAAGAAACTTTGTGAAATATGGTTCTATTACCTACTTTCTACCAAAATCTCGTCGAAATGGACAAATATTTCCATATTTTTTGTATTAGAAGTATAATATATGGTGGTGGTTTTACTATTAGATGATAATGAAAATGTGGATCTTTAGTAAAAAGAGAATTAGGAAAACAACAATATATTTAATAAGATAAAGGAAACAATACGGACAACACGTAAAATACAACACACGACTCTCGCACCAAAAATGTTCTACTCGCATCTTTCGTCCATGGTCAAAACTCACGCAGTCACGTACACACTTTTCTCACGGTTCAGTCGCTCAGTTCCAGACACTCTTCCTCGCATTCTTTCAGCCACTCGAAATTGTCTAAACGCAGTCACACTATTTCCCAAACATCCCGGCGCCGGTCCGTCGCAATACGACCTGGTCGCCCTTACGCACGCACAACAAACCATTCATCCTACAATAAATATTCTCGATACTACAGAAGTTAGTAATTAATTCGTCTAATTCAGTGCATATGTTCACCAGGGAACAAAAAGACTTATTATTAATATCTCTAAAATGTTTATAAGATTAAATATAAAAATATTACAATATGTAATAAGAAACATACATTCCCATTTAAAAACATAATTTCTACAAATGTTTCATGATTATCGTACGTGCAAATAAACGTAAGTACAGTATGGAAATATTAACATCCCAAAATATTAATTGAAAAAGTTTTTTCGTGTCTGCCATATTTTTCATGATGTTTGTCTGGGAAGATTAAAATGGGACCACCCGTATATCGTACGCATATGGTACTTCCCGTTCTGTATTATTTGAACGACCGAGGGAAAAAAGGTCTAAAAAAAATTCAATCTCTACGAAAAATACTTTACATTACGGAACTACAAATGAACTTTCCAAATGAGCTCTATTGTGACGCAATTACAAACATACAAGAAACTGTTTATTTTTAATAACAATGATATTTATAACAATGTTAAAACAAAGTATATATTATTGAAGAAGTAAACTTAAATTCAAATTTGATTCAATATTAATTGGAAATTCATAAAATATACCAGAAATAATGTTTAGTTAAGATTTACACGTTGTTCAATTAACACTAAAAGTTTACCAAAACTAAACCTTTCTATTCAAACCGAAAGTTTTCTATTCAGTTGACAATATTCATTCAGTAATAAATTGTTTAACCGTGTAAAACTGAGATTGTACCGAAATAAGAACTGTCTTTCTTACTAACTTCACGTTACTTTAGTAACGTGTCTTACCAGTGATGTATCCCTGCAGCAACATCCTTCGCAATGTCCAATAATCCTTCACTTCCCGATACAGAAAGTAAATTTGCCATTCATCTCCTCAAAATCTAATCAGAACTAATCAGTTCCACGACAAACAACAATTTCCGTCATTGAAGTTCTATGAAACGTGGAAGAGTTGAAACCAAAATTGCCAAACTACATGATTCCTTGCGCAGTGAAAGGCCTCGAAGCGATATCAGCGTTCTTCAGGGTTTCTCGAGGGCCCATCAAGAAACGAGTAAGCTTCCTTATGAGATTATACTCTTCTTCGAGGGCGGGCAATCGTGTACGGTGCAGTTCCCTTTAAGTTTCAATATCCTTAGACACCATTTGGGTGGTCTTAGTTGCCCTCGACCGGGTACACGTCCGTTCATTATTGGCTGATTCAGGAAGGCTTTGCTCTTGCGTTTTCAAACCTGCCGGATGGATGGATAGCCGAGCATCTGCATGACCGCAATACCTACTCGAGATTCGCAAATTGGCTGGCCACTTGCAACTTCAATCACCTGTCTACCTACCTATATGCCCAGCCCTGTGAAGGGCTGTCGTAACTGCTGCTCGAAAGCTGCCGTATAATTTGATAGAATCGGCCGTCTATGCGATTCCCCTTCCCCATTTTCTTAACATTAGGTTTACGGAACGCGTCAATTCCACACATGTTGAATATTATAAACATTAATCGTTAACACGTTGACTGCCACGAGAATTTTTAGCGTTTTGTGTAGTAATACTTATTCGTCTATAACAAAGGCAAATGGTATTAGACATAATTATTAATGGTTTGATATCACTGTAGTTACATTACGCTATTACCTAGCTGCTTATGTTACTAAATATTCGTATTCTTATAATTATATTTTTATTCTTATAATATATAATATTATTGTAATTGTTTGCGAGGAATTTGGAAGCTCCGGTCATTGGTGACTACATGCAGCAGTCAACGTGTTAACCAGTTAATTGCATTTGACGAGGATACACGTTGTCTTAAAACTCAAAATGACACTAACCCTTTCAACAATCAGTTACGCATTTTTCAGATAAACATGTAATTTTTCTTTGTTTTGCTTTAGTTTTTCGTCAGAATATATAATATAAGTGCCTTTATTCTGCATTTGACGAATATACGCTTTATTGTTCGATTTTATTGCGCGCACAATAAGAGACTTTCGAAGCTAAATTTCACAGTTAATAGTTTAAGTGTTCATGTGGATTTTGATCGATGCAGTTGCAAGAATACGCGTCCTGATTATCTATTTTTGAACCTATAATTTCCGAGATCTAAATATACGAACATCAATTGTTCCAGGAACATTAGAATAAACTGCATAATAAACATCTGTAAACCTAGTGTTAACATGTTGCTCGCTAAATCGGTACTCAGTAAATTGTTCATATGATCAAAGTAATTTTCTTGAGGAAATAGAAAATGAAAAGTCAAAACTTTTCATAAGGATTTCTCTATCAACTTTCTTGTGCCTCATAGATATAACACAATTTGGTTCGTTCCGTGTGTTATCGAGAAAATTCATTTTAAGGTCTATGTAGAAAGTTGTGTCGTCTAAATTCGGGTGACATGGCGGTTGAAGGGTTCAACGAATCGATGTAACTTTAAAATCATTGAATTCTTTACGAAGAATCGTGTATTTTCGCGTGACTATTTCAAGTCATATTTATTCATATGGGTGATCGGTGGTTTGATTCACTAGAAATAGTGCGTTCAATTTGTTGTGTGGTGACCACGACGCCTCTATATAATTCAGACATCGGAATATACTACATCGAGACTTGAGAAGAATTTTATTTTGCTAGTTGCGTTTATTTTGTTTGTTTTCCTTATTTTGTTATTTTTATACCTATAAGTACGTATCTTGTTGTCATAACAGTTTTTTTCTCGTGTGTTACCACGTAGTTGGAAATATTACATATGATAAAGATTTAAAACTGCATTTAATGAATTGGAGTGATGCTAATTTCTTTTATGTAAATATAAATTAGTGTTTAATATTCATAATATTCAATAGATAAAGTTTTAGTAGTATTTAATATACACAGTAAATATAGTCCGATAAACATGGAACTTCCTTCCCTTCTGAGAAATGATTAAGAATAGGCTAACGTTGATGAAAACACTTGTGAGGGAAATCGTAAAGTAACGGATTGAAAAGCATTATCTAAGTTACTTATTATCTTTTATTCGTTCATAAATAGAAGTAGTCGAAATACATGATTGTGTCGGAGTGTAGGTGATCTATTAGATATTTAATTAAAATCACAGCAAAAATAAAACGAGTTTCTATATAAATAGTTATAAAACAATTAAATTTAAAATTAGAATCGTTTATTTTCCCATTTACCAATATTCAATGGTGTCTATTATAGATTATTTTTTTTCTCTAATCGACTGTTCCAATGAAAATATTGTTATATAAGAAACATTTATTTTGATTCATAGTGATCACGCTATAGTTAAAAAAGAACAATATTTGTAATAGTATTAAAATTTACATGAATTTCTTAATTTAAATAAAATTAGTAATATTTGTTTCTGGACTTCCTAATTTCTTTATTGGTAAATTATATATTTCGTAATTTCTTTCCCCATTTGAAAACTTTATAATTTAACAATATAGAAAACCTTTCCTAAAGCAACACAGTATCGAATTTGAAAGTCTCAACAGTGAAAACTATGCCACCGAACCCAGAAATTTTCGAAAGCTCAGTAAACATAACATAATGTTTCTACGTACATTAGAATGTTCGAAAGTTCTACTGTAATGCAGCTCATTAGTTAAAGGGTAGCACAGCAAAGTCGGTCGAGAAAAAGGGAACCAGGTCAGTCAGTTTCGCAGCTGCGACCGAACGCGACAAGACAGTCGTGTTGAACACGATTCTTCGCTTCGGACATCGCCGAGGGACTCCAGAAATTGGCGCCACGGATAAGACATGGGCATGCCTTTCCTCTCGCGACATGTTGTACCGACTTGGCTCGGTACAACTCGCGTCGCGAGTAGAGACTTGTAACGTAACGGTCGGAAACCCGTCGACCACCTTGTTCCCAGTTCCTCGAGGAAACTGGAAGCCCTGCTGGGAACTCGTTAAAGGTAATGTTCAATCATGTTCATGATAATTTCTGTCAACAAATACCATGCTGCAGCTTTCCTCGGGTAGAATGATTTATTCGGCGAATCTTTAGTTTTCGAAGAAAATTATTATAACCTCTTGCCTTACAATGTCGTGTCAGACTCGTGGCGAAGATTTGTAATGTGCTTTAAAATATAAATGTTATTCAGTTCTTTGGAGTTCAACGGAAACTTTAGGTTTCTCGTTAACAATTTGTATGGTTTAGAGTAAATCTAGACAAAGAAAGAGCATGTAATTGTTTGTTTTACTAGTGCATTATTAACGATAAACAGTTTTAACCAGTGGAACTGCGAGCGTTATAATTGTTTTATTATTAGTGATTTGTTAAAAAAGGCACAGAATTTCATGCTCTTTTTGTACTTATAATCATTACAAAGATTAAGAGTTTGTAATGAAAAAATTACATTTAATTTTAACTCAGAGCAGTAGAATGACTTTTACATGTTCTAATTTATTACTGTTTCAAAATCTCGCACGAGATTGTAAGGCAAGGGGTTAAATAAGTATTTATAGTTTCATGTTTTTTATTTTCTTTATTAAGATTAGAATGCTCGTTGTGCTTTATAGAAATCTATGAATAATTGTATTTATTTATACTGTTTTTTAAATAGTTCGAGTAGTTTATAACATTTTATGTAATCTTGGTTAAATTAGATTGTCGTAAGTTAGTATCTACAACGATAGGGTGTTTTATTTCAGTACATATCAATGGTTGATGATCAAAATGATGTAATTAAACTAGCACGCAATTTGGTAAAATTTACGTACTGTTTTTCTTGGCCATCGTTCATATTAAGTAGATAAAAACAGCCCTCAAATTTGAGACTTGAAAATATATTTTTCAAAGTATCCGAAATATTCCATGCTGTAAAAATCCAACTTTTTTTTTAAATCGTACATAGTTGAAGTTTCAATCACGCGTGAATGATATTATTTATCAATATATACAATTCTTATTAATAAAATTTTAATCAATATCCTAAAAATCTCTTTAAGCAGATACTCATTTCTAAAATTAAATTGAACTCCCTCAAATTTTATTGATTTTCATAGATTTATTAATTTGTATATAAACAAAGATAAACATCATGAAGAACATTCGAGTACAAACGTCTTGGAAGCTAAAAGGAACAAACTGTTTCTTAAGCTTGCGTTTCGCGGAATCGGAAATCTTTAAAAGTCATTTCGAACTACGTGTTCATCTGATAGCGTCGCGCGTAATGTCGTTAAAAAAGAAAGGCACACAGATAAATACAGATGCATTTAAATCGGTGAAATGTCGTCATCCTAGCGGAGAGCAGTTTATATAGCTTAGACGACGTGACTTTCAAACTTGAATGAAACAGTCGACCTCGGTCCAACGTAACAGGACGCAAATTACAATGCATTTCGGGAGAATCAAAACGTGTCAGCTGAAACAGTCCTTAATTGCAATGGCGTAGGGAAACTAGCGCAATGGCGGAACGTTATTAAGTCACGATAAGTTTATACATTACGAAAACCAGTGCTACGCTGTTGTCTCTCGTAGTTGTTGATGTTGGTTTGTCATTTTGATGACGATATGCCCTTGACATGTATATTACGCTTATAGAGCGATATAAGTGTTTGGATAAAGGAAGGTTCATTTTTGTGATACTAGATTATATTTATAATATTTAACACGTTAACTGGCACGATGATCTTGAGCGTTTTACATAACACTGATACCTTCGTAACAAAAATCAATAGGAATAGTCATTAATTATTTACTACTACAATCCCTACATTGCACTATTATCAACTTGCTTACGTTATTGAACATTTGTATCCAACACAATTATCATACATAGTGTAACTGTTTCTAATCCCTTGCCTTATTATTTATTTCTTAATGTTCAACACAACTACTTCATCGTTAACAATTTATTAGAAAAAGTAGAAATGTTGATGTTTACTCTATGTCTATATTTACTCAAAAGGTCAACGATTCATAATAGAAGAGTAATATTTAATTTATATTCAGACAAAATGAATAATAATAATTCGTAAAATTTTGTTTACAATTTTCGTCACGAGCGTGACACGATTTTGTAGGTCATGGAGTTAAGTAATTTAGAAGCGTCGGTTATTAATGACCGTTATAGCAGTTAACGTGTTTACCCTACCGCTATTCTCAGTTTATCTGTACATCCGAGATATTATCAAAAAGCTAAAAACACACAGCTTAATAACATGTAATATTTTTATACTGTTCTTAGAAACAGATTTACGGACATTTATTGTATCGTTTATTCTATTGTTCTTAGAAAAGTAGGTGTAGTACGTTAACATAGACTTTGGAAATTAGAGAATCAAAACCAAAGAATTAGGATACTTGTTCTAATTGCATTAATCCAACTCGAGACAAACTGTTACCATAACATACATTTGATAAACAGTACGTTTACCAAATTCATTATCTATCAAATTGACGGATCCCGAAAATCTAGTGTTAAATTCAGATGCATGCTTAAATTGAACCGAGAATTATGAAACAAAGGAAATGGTACTTAGAAAGTGAAATCGTTGTTGAACTTCAAAACGCAGCAGGGTTAAGTAGAGATTTAATGATTAATTGTATTAACATATTGAATATTGTGCACATTTTTTGTATTTTTGATGAACGTTATTTATTTTCTTTTTAAACAATGTAAATATAATTCGTAGCAAATTTTTAATTACTCAGTACTGCACGTCTTGCTTTATGCTATTATTACGTTACTAAAAGATTTTGATTGGATGCATGAAATGAATATGAACATTTTCATTTGGCAAGTGAAATAATATTTTTTATTGGTTGTCATTTATACTGAAAAGGAGAAAACAACTCTCACAGTTGAGGATTGAAAGTTTTTTATGTGATTGAATTCCCGATTTAAAACCACACAATTTAAAAGTTTTTTCTGACCTCTCTGTTTCTATAGAAAGATATAGTTTCAGCTCTTCGTTTCGAGGATTGCTTTCGACCCATTTAATATATATGATAGATAAAAACATACATGTCAAATATTTTTTTAAACTTATTTTCTGTGCAAATATCATAAAAATTAAAGAATATCATATTTTTACGCTAGGGAATTTTTTATAATAAGAATGCGTAGTAATTTTTGTTAAAAAATTTATCAGTTTTGAGATTTATGATTTATTAACTAATGAAACGAAAGAACCAGTGTTGTAATAGAAAAAATCTATTGATTATTTCAAATTTGATTGCAACTAAAAAAAGTTTGTTTCAATTGAAATTATTTCAACGTCGATTTGATGAAATGCGTAAAAGTGTCGATTGTTTTTGGTCAAGCGGATAAGTCACTGTTATTTGAGTTCTGAAGTTTTGAAATAACCATCGCTTATTTGTTTTTTTGTACATTTAGTATATGTTTAGTGTCGTTGGATAACAGGACGTCCATAATATTATAAAACACTCAGATGATACTATATTACCTTTTATGCAGGGTGATCTAAATAAACTGTTACAATTAATATCATCCGAAGTCAAGTACGTACCTATCATTTTGACTTTCCGTATAAATTTACAAATCCTTCGTTAACATTTCTTTCATTTTTTGAATGTTACTAATATTCTTATTAAATAATAGTTGTTCGAATTAAAAATCATAATAATCCGTTCTGCTTAAAAAATATCGAAAATTTCCTTGACAATTGCCTCAGAAAAATGTCTTACACATCAAAGATTCTTGTTTTATCAAAAAAGTTAATAATCCATCCCATTGAGAAAAAAATACCAAAAGGATTAATTCATTTTCTTGATAGTAGCCTTTGTTGTGTACGCGTTTTCTATTCGAAAATCTTATAGGGAAACCCGTACGTCGCACGCCGACTTAACTTTGTGCGAACTGTTTGGAAAGTGGACTGTATCTAATTACTTCAGTGAAGAATACTTTAGTGTTTATTTTTGCTTAGTTCAATAATAATCGTCAGCGGCGAGAGTATACAACGACGTCTATGTTCCGTCTTGTATCTTATTCAAAATGTTTCTTGTGTCTCTAGTTCCAAATGTTTCTTGTGTGTCTAGTTCCAAATGTTTCTTGTGTGTCTAGTTCCAAATGTTTCTTGTGTGTCTAGTTCCAAATGTTTCTTGTGTGTCGTTCCAAATGTTTCTTGTGTATCTCGTTCCAAATGTTTCTTGTGTGTCTAGTTCCAAATGTTTCTTGTGTGTCTAGTTCCAAATGTTTCTTGTGTGTCTCTTCTCTGTACCTTGCGTGGGCTTTTATAAACCTTTTTTGGTAGGGGAGTACAAACTTTGTCCGAGTGGGACTCAACCGGTGATCCTGGAGGGGGTTGCCGATTGCAGCCCCCGGGTGACCCACGCAAGGGTCTTGAACGTTCTTGACACTGACCATAGCAAGTAATAAAACCAAGGATCGCCTCGACTTCTGGCAAACAGATGTAAGTTAAAGTTATGGTAAATCTACAAAACTGGCAAAACGTGCCGAAGCAAATACGACTAAATTATTGAAGTAATGGTTCCTTGGGCTTTTATTTCTGCTATGGTAAAAAATATTCAGGGCTCCAATGTGCCTCGCAGAAGGTGTCTCAATAACCCTCCTAAAGAAATTTAGCGACGCAACACACCGGCCCCCTTGAACGGTTACGTTCAACAAAATTACAATATGGACAATGCTAATAGTAATGCGATAAATACAATTGACAGTTTGCTGCTAGTTACATACACTTAATAATAGTTCAAACTTATAACTTAGAATGGAATCGCGACAGTGTCTTTGATAGGGTGGAGGATTGTTTCCCCTTGTCACTCTTAATCGAATGGTAGTGGTGCGAGTTTTTTAACACTTCGCTTATATGTCCCTAATTGTGTTTTTACAGTCACTACACGGGTCACATTGTCTTAAATTAAACCCTCCTAGCCTTGCTAACCCGATTGCTTGATTTCTTAATTTTAAAGCTAATTCGCGAGTCTCAACCCCGGTTATCAAGTCGTCCATGTAAAAGTCTCTTTTAAAAATTCCGACTGCTATGGGGAATTTGTCGCGTTCGTTGTCTGCTAACTGTTGCAAACAACGTACTGCTAAGAATGGAGCTGATGTTGTTCCGTATGTTACTGTGTTTAATTGAAACGTCCTAATTGGTTTGTCTGGTGATTCACGCCATAAGATGCGTTGGTAGATTCTGTCCTCAGGGTGTAATCTAATCTGGCGAATCATCTTCTCAATATCTGCTGTTAATACATACGTGTGAGACCGGAATCGGAGAAATATTTTGTATAAACTCTGTTGTAACTGAGGCCCATTTAATAGTGTATCATTTAACGAAATACCGGTGGAGGTTTTCGCGGAGGCGTCGAATACTACGCGAACCCTTGTCGTCTCACTCGTTTCCTTTATTACCGCGTGGTGCGGCAGGTAAAAACCGTCGGCTGCCTCGTTTGCGTTGACTTGGGTCATGTGCCCTAACTGCTCATATTCCCTTAAGAATTCTGTGTAACCTTTTAACAGACCCTTATCTAAATGTATTTTCCTTTCTAATGCGTAAAATCTCCGTAATGCTATTTCTCGCGAACTACCTAATATCTGTCGCCTTTCATTGAATGGAAGCCTAACGCAATACCGACCGTCTACCTCTCGTTCTGTTGTGTCTTTAAAAATCCCCTCCGCGACCCTTTCTTCCGCTGAAAAATATTTCCTTTCGGTGAATTGCTCTACCTCCCAGAATTTGTTCAACGTTTTATCTAAACTTGCATAAAATGCCTTCACTGACGTCGGTGCTATATAAGGTGCTTGTATGCTCGATTCGCCGGTGACTATCCAACCTAATCTAGTCTTCTGCAGAATAATTCTGTCGTTATTTAGTTTAATTTGTCCGCTGCTTAATAATTTAAAAAATAATACATTCCCCAATAATGCGTCTATTTTTCCGGGTTTGTGAAAGTCCGGATCGGCTAGTTGTATATTTTGCGGTAACTGTAAATTCGACCGATTGACCTGTCGCGACGGTAATAGTCCGGTTATAGACGGCAAAGTTACAAACGATACCTGCGTCGAAAAGGGATTCCCACGCGCCTTGACCGTGGTTCTTACAATGTATTGAGCTCTAGTGGCTTGCTCACCTAAACCTGACAGCGTCACGTTCATTGCCTGCTTGCGCAATTGTAATTTTTCCGCGAGCTCCTCCGTAATAAAGTGCGTTTGTGAACCTCCATCTAATAATACGCGACAGTCATGTTCCCGATTAAACCTATCCAGAATTTTAATTTTTGCTGTTCCCAATAAAACCTCTGAATTATATGTAACCGTTAACGCGGTTGCACTTGTTCCCGGCGTTGTCGTTTGTCCTATTTGTATACCTGCCTGTGGAACATTGGGTCTTTGTTCCTTATCGAAATGTAATAGAGTGTTATGTTTTTGGTTGCACCTTTTGCAACCACTAGCTTGACAATTAATTGCCATATGATTCGCTCTAAAGCAGTTTAAACATAATTTGTTTCGCTTTATTAGCTCTAACCGATCGCGAATAGTCGCTTGTAGAAAATGTTTGCACTGATAGATCTCGTGACTATCCTTACACATGACGCAATCCCTTGCCTTGGTCGTTGCCAGGAATGTCTGACCCCGAGAGTTGATTCTCGCCCCTTGACTACGTTCCTGATGTATATTTCTTCTAGAAGTGGTCGAAAAATCCCTGTCTAATTCCTCCCCCCGTGCCTGTTTGTTTATGAACTTCAATAACTGCTCAAAAGTTGGCATCTCATCGTCCTCTAAAGTTCGTTCCCATCCGCGCCGCGTATTTTTATCTAATTTCTTACCTATGAGGTAAACTAGTATCGCGTCCCATTGCATTACGGGCAAACCTATCGTTTCAAGCGCCTTGGCATGCATTTGAGCTTGTTCCGCTAAAAATCTTAGATTCGCCGGTGTTTCGCGCGTTACCTCCGCTAGTTCGAACAGTGCCTTTAAATGAGCGTGCACTATTTGCCGCGGTTTATTGCACCGTTTTTGAAGTAAATCCCAAGCTACCAGGTAGTTGGGTTCGGAGGCATTTAAGGCTGAAATTACCGATACTATTTCCCCACGCAGCGCATTCTTTAACAAATGAAACTTTTGAACCGCGGGTAGGTCGGGATTATCGTGGACCAATGTTTTAAACGTATCATGAAAGCTATGCCATTCAATTGGGTCCCCGTTATAAGGTTTGATTTCTATTTTTGGTAAAAGGGCGCCTTCCTGTCGTACTGTTATTGTGCTTGGCGAATCGGTGGCTCTAAGAGGATTTGTCGACGTACCGGAAGATTGTAATCCTTCAATGTGACCGTTAATTGCGCTAATGACCTTAAAATAACTACGTTCGAATTGTTCCCGTTCAAGCTCATGATCTGAGACTTCGTCTTCTAATTCTATATTTGATTGTATTCCGTCAAATATTTTGAATAATTCGTTTACCCTTTCCTTACGAACTTGAAATTCATGAATATCGGAATGTACTCCCTCATTTACATAATTCTCGATACGCGTCAATTGTCCCTTAATCGATCTCCTCTGTCTCTTAAGACCCTTCAATTGTGTCGATTCTTGTGGATTAGCCATGTCGCAATGATAACGATAATTCAACGAAAATAAACGAGATCGATGCTATCAAATACGGGAAGGTGGGTTGGAATGTGGTGATTCGTGGACTCACCCTACCGGCGTTTGAGTGTCTAATACAGCTCGTGAATCCTTTCTCGTTCGAACGGCTGTTTCCTTGACTGAGATGTCCACTGCGATGATACTGCTGCTCTGCCCTGACGGTCTGATGTGCTGATGATTCGTCGATCTGTGATCCTTGATTATTCACGGTCCGACGGCTGCTTCCTCGCTTAAGGTGTCCAAATATGGCTGCTTCCTTGCTCGAGGTGTCCGATGCGGCTGCTTATGAATGTCTCAGCTTCTCCGGCGACGCGTGGTCCTACGGTGTTGCTGTTGATCTGCCCTCCTTGTACAGAGGCTAAGATCCAATGTATGAAACCCGTTGGAGTTTCCGTGGTATTATTGAACTTGCACGTAACTTGTTGTTTACTGCACTATACACTTATTTTTTCTCACTGAAGTTCTCCGAACTCTTTGCAATAGATCCGGCTCGAAGGACCAAGTGTTGTGTACGCGTTTTCTATTCGAAAATCTTATAGGGAAACCCGTACGTCGCACGCCGACTTAACTTTGTGCGAACTGTTTGGAAAGTGGACTGTATCTAATTACTTCAGTGAAGAATACTTTAGTGTTTATTTTTGCTTAGTTCAATAATAAT
This sequence comes from Nomia melanderi, assembly GCF_051020985.1. Taxonomy (NCBI): domain Eukaryota; kingdom Metazoa; phylum Arthropoda; class Insecta; order Hymenoptera; family Halictidae; genus Nomia; species Nomia melanderi. The sequence goes on along the minus strand of NC_134999.1, from coordinate 3,816,522 downwards.
CGTCAGCGGCGAGAGTATACAACGACGTCTATGTTCCGTCTTGTATCTTATTCAAAATGTTTCTTGTGTCTCTAGTTCCAAATGTTTCTTGTGTGTCTAGTTCCAAATGTTTCTTGTGTGTCTAGTTCCAAATGTTTCTTGTGTGTCTAGTTCCAAATGTTTCTTGTGTGTCGTTCCAAATGTTTCTTGTGTATCTCGTTCCAAATGTTTCTTGTGTGTCTAGTTCCAAATGTTTCTTGTGTGTCTAGTTCCAAATGTTTCTTGTGTGTCTCTTCTCTGTACCTTGCGTGGGCTTTTATAAACCTTTTTTGGTAGGGGAGTACAAACTTTGTCCGAGTGGGACTCAACCGGTGATCCTGGAGGGGGTTGCCGATTGCAGCCCCCGGGTGACCCACGCAAGGGTCTTGAACGTTCTTGACACTGACCATAGCAAGTAATAAAACCAAGGATCGCCTCGACTTCTGGCAAACAGATGTAAGTTAAAGTTATGGTAAATCTACAAAACTGGCAAAACGTGCCGAAGCAAATACGACTAAATTATTGAAGTAATGGTTCCTTGGGCTTTTATTTCTGCTATGGTAAAAAATATTCAGGGCTCCAATGTGCCTCGCAGAAGGTGTCTCAATAACCCTCCTAAAGAAATTTAGCGACGCAACAGCCTTAACAAAAATCTTTCACACATCGAAGACTAACTTGTCGATCCAATTTAATTAACACTAGAACTACTGAGCAGTTAATACGATGATTCAAACAGTCATTATAGTGTTCAAGTGGAACTATTTGCTTTCAAAAACATTTCGAATATTGAATTCGGTTAATATATTAATAATAATTGCTAAAGAGAAAAATCGAAAGCAGTTGTCTTGACTGATACGGTAGTTCTGGTGTTAAACAAACTTAAAATCCAACATGGTGTGTTTTCAAGGATAAAATCATTCAATTTGACCCACTCTATGTAAACTACTACATTCAATGGTAGAAGATACGTATTTTAAGGATACAGAATTGAACGCATGTAGTAGTCCAGCGGAATACACCAATTATTCACACAACGCGAACGAATGAGCTAAATGGCCGTAAAATTTACACGGGAACGCAGCGTCGGACTGCTTTTCCGCTCTGCCAGGGGTCTTATTACGGCTCGAAGTGGTATAAATTTCCATGGAAATTTCGACCGAGTGTCGGTCTAAACTCTCGCCAGTTCCAAAACGCGACTTCGCTCCCAGGAAAGCATTCACCTCCTTCCTGATGATTCCCGAAGGACCTAGGTAACGTCTACCTGCGCTGGTGCGCCAATGAAACGTCGACCGTTATCACTTCGTGAACAAAGTTCCGAATAGGAACGGTGAATGCACACGTTACACCGGTTATTTCACGGTAATACGCGCGTCCCGTCCTGTCGCGTCGCGTTGCGGCGCGGCGCGGCGCGGCGCGGAGAGTCCTCCCTTCGATGCATATCCGGAGAACCGTTGTCATTCCGTGCATGGGTCTAGGTAGCAGTCTCTAACCTCTTCCTCCTCTAGATCGATCTCTAATTGAGAGATCCGTGCAAGGGAGCTGTATCACAATAGTAACGTTTTGAGACTGTAAACTCCAAATAACTTGATTATTTATTAAAATTACAGTGGATTGTATAGATGGCTGATTCTTGGAGTTTGCTTATGTAACGACCTTAGTCGCTAGAATTAATGTACAGTAAATGTATACACGTAAATTTGGAATGCTCTTGAGCTTATGTAGTCTCGTTGCTGACTGACTGCCAATTTCTAGAGATCGTGTGTTCAAGGCGTCTTCGGCGTCTTCCGGAAATCTTGGAACTAAGTAATTTTCTCGTTGGCGGTTTAACTGAACGGATTTGTCATTGATCAAATGGGATACGTGCATGAATACATTATTTTGGCTGGCAAACCTTTTATTTGCGCGCATGAGTGACCATGCCTCTGGCGAAAAGGGGCACGCAGCTTGTCGTTCAGAACATCTGACACGTGTTAGATAACTTTGCGAGAGGCAATAATCTATTCTTCTAGAAGTATTAAACATAAAGTCGCGAATACATAATGATGAAATAGTCCCTGTCGGTACAAGGATGCATAGACATTTAAAAGGCTTTAAATAGGCTGTGACTCCTCGTGTTGCATTGTAGAAATTAAAGAATCTCTTGGAAATCGCCGCTGCTCGTGGTTTTGAATCTCTAACAGAGATATTAGGGTATCGAGACGAAGCACATTGAATCGAAATAAGAATTCAGTTCACATGTGTAGTAACGCAAATTATATTTCATATTTTTTATTTCCTATTCGTGGAAGAAAAATGTATACATTTTTCCATTTGAGGGCGAATGTTGTTATTTTGGAGATATCAAACTTTCGTATATGGAATATAAAATTGGGAAGAAATAGTTTATTTATTCGAATAACAAAAAATCAGTACTTACTTAGTTCTCTTTTTCCTGAGTATTTAAAGGTGCGATATGTGACTTAGCTTCTTTTGCGGAAGATCTTAAATATTTTGGGAAATGTTCCTTTCCGAAGGGTAAACCTAGGACAACCGATGATGTGACGCATGATATGATTTTCAGTTAGAGACCGTTAATTCTACCGTTGTATCATATGATTTGCAGCGGTCACTCGCCGTTCAAATGATTATTAATTTGTTTACATATTTATGATATTCGATAAAACTTTCCAGCATATAAGCAACTAAACAATCTTGTTTTCAAGATAACCAAAATTATTTTGATGTGTCCATTAGACACTGGCAAGTATACAGCTTCAAGAATGGAATATTTTAAAGAGAATCACAATAAAATTGAAGAATAATAAACGCAGTCTTCATAACAATCAGCTCGCGAACTTTATTGCCAAACCTCGCAGTTGGTAATTAAAGGCAGCAAGTTGCAAACGACCGAAAGTTGCCTTTTAATTATTGATCTTAATATATAATCTGATTGCATTTTGCCCAACTTTGCCGCCTTCCACCTATGTACCTAACCGGGAACTTTAGCCACGAGCAACGGCGACATCACCGCCGACGAGATTACATTACTTAGGGGCCCGCTACTTTGCGGTTCCGTGAAATGCACTCAAACTAATTTACGCGAGCCTCAAAGCAGGACGGGTGGGGACGCCGCCGCCGCATCGGCCTCGCGATGTTTCTTTTTCTTTCGTAACTCGCGACGTTGAACCCTCATCGACCAGACACTTTCGACGCGTTTATATGTCTTGGATTCGCTCTTCGGTACGCCATGAATAATTCGCCTTGCGCAGGTGAGTTTGGGTTGAAGAAAATTCTTTTTTTAAATTTCAATGTTTAACTCCGCAACTACCAGATGGGCCAGAATTACACATTTCGACTCTCTTCTGCTACAATTATTGGAAAGGGGAAGATCAGTTTCTGAGAAATTATTAAGTAAATTGGTTTAGACTAGAATATAAGGAAATTGGAATCTCAATGAATGTATTTTTATAAATTTTATAAGAAAATACAAAATAGTCAATTTTACTGTTCGGTAGTTCTAATATTACTGTCTTATCGAGGACTTGTTAGCATTATTAATTTATCATTACTGTCACTGTTTACTGTGTTGTTAAATTATGTCCCATAGATTTACATTTTTCAGGAATTCTATTGGGTTGTTTCTATTTTTTAGGCACTTTGGTTATGCTACAGTGTGCATCTATTTTTGTACATTCGGTTGTTAAATGTTTTAGTCTTGTGTTGCAAATATCCCATTATGAGTTAGGTTCTTTTGTTATTAGAAAGTTGTGTGTCAATCTAGTGTATTCTGTTACTGTTTTGAATAATTTTATTTGATCTTATCTGTTTTTTGGCAGTTTTTGTGAATGTACGTTTACATTAAGAAGCATTTCTTTTCATTAACTGTTTGTGATTTGTAAATACCATGTATTTTTAATGTCCATGATTGTTTATTATTTGATACACTGTTTAGTGAAGTTGTATGGTATCTTTTTACATATATGTGACATAACCTTACGTTGTTTTTAACCTTTTTTACAAGACGAAAAGATAATGTAATCCTGGATTATTTCACATTTTTTTAGAAGGTCACTTAACCCTTTACACTTCTATGTCGAAAGTGACTTGATATTAAATTTATTCAAAAGTATGCTTCTATATCGAGACATTTTTAAATGATATTATGTTACTATACCATTTCCATTAGTATTAATAAAAAGAATTGTCTACACCGTTTCTTATCAACTAACTGCCTTTCGAAATATATTTCGAATAAAACACTTAAAGTAACAAAAAACTGTCAAAAAGAAAATATTAAAGGAACTCGTAGTGCAAAGAGTTAATCTTATGTCATTTCAAAATCTGTGGCTGAGTATTAATGACACAGTTTCATCATATATTTTTTATACTGATGCTTACCTTAACAGTAATGTGATGAATACAAAGCATCAATTATAAGGAAACAGCACTGAAGGAATGAAAAGTTGAATTCTTTATTTGTTTGAAAAAGGTAGTTTGCAATAATTTTATGAATGAAAGTACAACATACATTTTAACTTTTATCTTTATTTGTGAAATATTTATGATATTGCTATAACAGTAGAATATTACGCACATTTATTATATACACAGACATAATACACCATAAAGAAATAGAGCAGTTTTATATTTCAAAAATCGTAAAATTTACAAATTCTAATATTACTTCAAACCAGTTGATACTCATTATAAAAAAAAAGACACATAATGCATTTATCGAGCACCAATGTCGTAAAATTTGTCCGCGAGAAATAAAAAAGTTGAGTCCACTATGTTAACCGCACGTCACGCTACGAGATATAAAAAATAATTCAAGTCAACGGTTTCAACGTTATCGTTTCTCATGGAAGTAATCGTATAATCCTAATGAAAAAACGAGCCAATCGAAAATCTCCTTCCCTTTTTTAATTCATGAAAGCGGCTCTATATGTTGTTAAAAATAGGGACAGATGAACTTAATCTGGCTCAGCGTTACAGATTCGCTGGCACAGTGTAATTCACATAATCCTATAATCGTTATCAATAAATGATTGGTGGTGTGTATTTTCTGAACAGAGTGGCGCACGCGAGGAAACTCGTACCATCTTTCAGTTTTATCTGATACTCTAGGTAATCTCCAATAACGGTTCCGCGTAACCAATGAATAAACGGCGTGCTGGAAAATATCGTCGGTGTTTATGAAACATTACGGTCGTAACTATCGGCGCAATCTGCACGCTCCGTTTAATTGGACTTTACTTCGCGTGCTGTCTGATACACAGCACACCACTGAATCGAACTTTCTCTTTTTACAGCAGAATTCTGTTGCGATTGTTTTTTTGTCCGAAGAGGATGATCAGAAGTGAAAGTTCGAAAGCATTTATAGGGGTAACTTAAATCTTGCGTAATTATTTCATTTGTTACGTATAATGCAATATTTCGATAAAAATAAGATTGAATAAAGTATGAAAAAAGTTATAATAAAATTCAATGAAGTGTAGAAATAGTAAAAATACAATTTAATGAAATATAAATTCAATTGAAAAATTTAAATTTTATAACATATCAGAAAGATTGAAACAAAATTATGTGATTTTATTATGATGTTAAATAATAGGAAATAAGTTCTCAATTCAAAGGTAAATAGTTTTTCTGATGTACATCATTGTATCAACCTTATAAAATACTGTAGTCTTACATTGCATATGAGATGTAATATCCTTATTATAAATTGGAAGATATTATTCCTTTGCATAGAATATCTGGGGAAATAACTTTTTCCTGTAGGTTACATTGTATTGCGAAATAAGAGATGAATATATTGTAGATTTTTATACATTATATAAAAATGTTGATTACATATATAGGCCCAGAAAAGAATAATATAAAATAATCTATGGATACTTATTGTTGGTATATGACTTTTAACATTCAAATGATTATAAAAATGTTTCACATGAAAATTTTGATCTCTTGATAACAAATGTACGATATTTTAAATTACGTTTAGTTATACTTTAGCTTATAGCGAAACTGAATTTAGCTCTTACTTGTTCATAAAATTGAAAATATATACATCGTGGATCTGGGAACGTGGTATATTCGATTTACCATATATACATACAAAATTAAATCAAAAGAAAAGTAACATCTCTTCAGGTTTCATTTGCAAACAAATGAGTTCGAAAATTCGTCAATTATTTCTATAAGTAAAAAATCCTCACTAATAAACAACTTATCTACTTCTTCAATCTTCTTTAAAAATAAGTTTTATACTATTTTAATAATAAATTGTGTTGTAAAATTTATAGGAATTTCTACTAACAAATGTATCGAAATGAATATTAATCACTTGCCTTATGAACTAATTTCCAAAATCTAACCAAAAACATGACAATATTTATATTCATATTTTTTAGAGTCTGAATATATTACGAAAAATACATTCACAGAAAAGGTCAAGTTAACCCTAATACAGAGAAAATAAAGCCATCGAAAACACACACAGTATTATTTTGAGGCAACTCAGATTAACATAAGCGCCATCAAAATTTGGAGCATTTTTCCGTAGAGTTATCCTTTTATAACAAAGAAAAGTAGAAACAATTATTAATTATTTGTGGTTACAATCCTTGCATTACACTATTATCAACTTAGTTACGTTATTAATTATTTTCATTCGACACCAGTTATTTTGCACGTTACGATTGTTTACAAGTAATTTAGAAGCGTTGGTCATCGGTGACCTACATGGCGCTTAATATATTAATAATGTTTAAAAAATAATTCCTAGTATACTTAGGACAAAGAAGCAATCGGTTAATTACACTATGAACACCAACGTGGCATCTAAATACTTTTGTTCAAATGAACCTGCAAGAAATTTTCCGATTTAAATAGAAAGAGACAGAAATTGGAAATTGAACAACGATTTCTGACACTAAAGACTTTTCTCGTCGGTCGTTCAGGATGCAATTTTCCCGTGACAGTGTTCGATTTCACTTTTTCAGCATCTCTCGCCTGCGTTCGTGCCTACGATGTAGTAATTACAGGACACGAGTGCGCCTCTCGAAGAGACACTGGAACGAGAGGACGCCGAGTGAGGCCCGATATTGTAATTCGTCGACAGGGGCAGCAGCCGGCTGCCGACTCGACCTAAATATTCGTTTTAATTAAATATCATCGCGGTACATTTCATCAGCGCAGCGGACTAATAACGGTTAATTATTGAGATGGGTGCACACTGATTGCTTCCCAAGAAAGTCGAAGACGAAAAGGAACAGCCGATCTCGTAGTATGTCACTTGTTGATTGGAGTAACTGAATTAGGTGAAAAAACGAAATTAATAAGACATTAACCCCTTTCGACCTGCACACTATAATGTACACTGTTTTACTAATTGAATATTTGACAAAATATTAGAACTGTGACAGGCAACCGTATATATGTTACGGTTCAAGTAATTAATCGGTGTATATTAATAATAACCGGTCGTTATCAATACTAACCACCGATTTTTAGTGGTATATTTTACTAATGCTACCAAGCAGTCAAAATAACAAGATTGCTATTTCATAAATATATTAATTTATTTAGTTATTGCCTGAAAAGTATCTTTTCATTTTCAATCATTTTAAAACGATAATTTTAAAATTTATCATTTTGACTATTCTCATAGTGTTAGTATTGGCATCCTGTCATTAGGAATTTAAAATCTTAATACAGTGACAGCACTAATTTCAAGAAAAGCTGTACCTAGAAGACCGATTTCGCAATGAAAAGAAAGGAAATGAATTTAAAGCTACCAGAAATGTCCTGAATAATCAAGTATAAATCAAAGTATGAATTTTTACACAGCTATGGCAATATTCTATAGGATTCAACTATGGGATTCCGCCAAAGAATTTAATACTGACATAATACACGTACAGCGTTCCTAAAATAAAGCACTTGAGGCAGTAGCAGTTACACCATAGTTCATCAGTCATAAAACCTTCCATAAAGATTTACGTACGAAATATGTTCGAATCTACATCAAACAACATGCTAAATCACATAGAAACAAACTATAACACTATTCCAATAAACTGACAAATAGTTACTCAGCACCTAAGGTAATAGTCACAGTCTTAAGACAATCAAACCACAGGACCTAGTGAAGACTTATAAAATTCATAATGTCTGAGCACATTGAAAAGAGTACATTACTAAGTGTACTTATTTAGACATTCCATACTTCCATTTAAAAGAAGTAATCTTGAAGGGTATGTTACAGTTTTAAGTACAAAGTGAATAAAAAATTAATGAAACTGGTGGCTCCTAATAATTACCACTTAACTGCTGTATCTAGTCACAGAGATTATAGATACCTAATAACAATAAAATCAGTTACAATAGCTAATTTAAATTAATTACAGTGATCTTAAATTCATGATGTAAGTAGGAGATAAATAAAAATAATGCGTAACAGTGAGGATCAGCAATGGCATCTTAATTTGCCCACTGAGTTATGAGGCTCGTCTCTAACTGGCAACAGTAAAAACAACTACAGAAGTTAATCCAACTAAATAATAATGTTCCTAAAATAGTATTATAAATTAGTGGCTTCAAGAAGATAAATGCATGAAACATAATAAAGCAATCCTATGAAATAATTCTATACAATATTTTACCATATATTTTGTATGTTTCATACAGCGAAGGGTATCTTACACGATACGCAAAGTACAAGAAAATTATCTGACACTGTATGTATTAATATAATATCAAAAAGAGCACAATAATGAAAATGTTAAGCACTTAAATCATATAAACACGTATTTTGAGTAATGCAGTTTGGTAATCAGAGCTAAGCAAAGTCTTCCATTGTACGTACCCGAATACCCGAGCGACCAATTATACTACAACGCATCCTTAAATATAAATCACAGTTCCAATTAACACCGACCGTGTTTACCCACTCCTGTTCTGCATACATGAATGTATTGCAACTAAAATTAGGTAGGAGACTAATTACGTACAGCGCTTCCTCTACCACGACAACGATAATCTATTCGAAAAGAATATAATTGTTCGATTTTTAATATATTGTACTATTGTTGAACACGGAAAGTGTCATTTAAATGAAGCACGAGACATGTAAACTATGAATGTAACATAGTAACAAAATCGGTTCTCCAAACAACATACAAAATGCAATACGTTAACCCCCTGCCCTATGATTTATTTCTTAACTATGATCGATACAGCTACTTTATACGTTAATATTACATTAGAAAAAGAAACAATTTTGATACTTATTATATGTTTACGTTTACACCAAAAGTTAAAGATTGATAATAATAAAGTAATATTCAATTTATATTTTAAAAATGTAACATTTAGATTAGTCAAATTCGGTTTAAAATTTTCGTCGCGAGTCTGACACGATATTGTAGGTCAAGGGATTAAATATGTCTGTTGATACACACTTTTATAACGATAATGAAAAGAACGAGTATATAATCTGTTCGCTTGTAAGAACGCATGCTTCAATTAAATCTAATGAATCAAGCGAAATCAGTGATGAAACGGTACGAATGTTTTTTTAAAGTGAGCGGCAACCGATCAACGCAAGAGTTCCTCGAGCGCCTCTAGCAGCAGTAAATTTATACAATTAAGTGCAACAACAGTCGGAATAATTAGAATCTCCTAATTGTTATCACAGCGAATAATTTAAAATTAATTGCACTGGCCTCGTAGCACACAGCTTGGCCGAGTGACGCGTTTTAATTCTGTTCCCGTCGCTGTCACCGCAAGAACATCTTCCGCAATGGAATTCTGAAGCTGTTGTGATGCTTCAGGACAAATCAAGGTGACATCAATGTAATGGAAACGGTAGTTCAAAATTATAAGTTCAGAAATACTTCTTGCGGCAAATTGAAATTTACCTAGCACACGTGATGTGTGTATCAGTATCACCAGTATCATCGGTAAAATAAGATTCTGTTACGTTGCCAAGGTATGGGCCCTGAATTCTTGGACAGAGGTCATGCAATCGTATTTTCCGTGTTCTAATATTGTTCATCTTAGTTAAAATATTTTATCTAACGGATTTTTGTTTTTTTTTAACATTTTTCGAAGTATTTATACATAAGAATACAATATGATGAAACAATTGACGTCTAATATATTTGCTCTAATTATTCTTCGGATATTTTTAGCAGTTTACGTTCGGGTGTTTGAAACTTTTGCTTAAGACAGTTTATTTGAGAAATCAGAAATAATTACTTATTTAACCCTCCGCCAGCATTATGCACCATCAAAGATCCTGCCCAGAATTGAATTCTTTAATTTCTTTAACACGCGAACTACCGAGAGATTAATATGCTTAGTATGTAACTCTTACAAAAATTGTAACCATTGATTTTTTTGGTTTCCTTATATATTTGTTATAGTATTCAAGTGAAACTATTTATTTTATAATCATTTCTGATATTGAGCGCTTTTCGTATATCAATAATTGCGAAATAAGAAAACTGAAACATGCGGTTTCTAGTGTTAAAACGGAGGGAACAAACTATCTGCATCCTTCACTTGAAAAAACTTATACCCATAGGGGTTAAATACTCTAAATATTACTCCCTGTGGTCAGTTCAATTCCAAGTTCTAAGAGGATAAAATAATCTTTGTTCTGTTTATGGTCCTGATTACCGTCCGCGTTAGCCTTTGAAGTATTTAATTTAGAACCACAGTATCTTAGGAGCACCGAACACACTATTGAAAAAATTGTTCCTTTCAATATGTACTTTTTATAATTTGTTCGTAATTAATTTTTATACGCCATTTACAATTTTATTTTCCAAAATAAGGTTTTACTTTATTTTCCACTGATATAACCCACTCGAAAATCTCGCAAATTCAAGTCTCAAAATAAATATACTATTTTAGAGGCTGGCAATGAGTGAAATTTTTTTTAGAAATATCTTTTTTAAATATTCGCTTATTATAAATTATATAGCTTTAAGTAAAATCTTCTTTTTCCATAACTTCACTACGATCTTTAATTTTTATTGCAAACTGATGTGAAGATATGGATAAATTGTCTCATTTGCATATTAAATTATAGATTACAGTAAGTATCTTAGAATTTTTTCACATTTATGCAGAAATCACAATGAAAAATCAGGCCTGACCATAAATGATCCATACTATCGACCATGTCAGTGAAAAACCATATTGCCAGGGGAGTTAATATTACAGTGCAGTAACAATCATTTTTAAATAAAATACTTAGTAATTTGAATATACTGGATGTATATTTCATCTAATAGGAGTAACCTTGTATCTACATTGAAAGATGATACACTGACCTCTATTATCAATGAAAACCACAACTCTTGTATTTTCCATGAAAATGATGTTAAATATTTTCGAACAATTATGAAATGTTTTTGTTTCATTTCTGTAGGTTAGTAGAAAAACCTTTAAACCTTATCGTTCTGTTTTTAATATCGTATAGACTCAATACTACATGGTTTTCGACGTACATTATGCTACAAAAGCAGTGCTTTGAAAAAATTCAGGTTGGATTTGGATTAGCACTAAAACTTTTAAAAGTCCCTGACCCCAGATTTAATATTCTGTGTAGAGCGTACTGCTTGCCCTTGGAGCCAAACTGTGCTGCAAGTATTTATATAATCCTCTGAAAAATATCTGTGTTTCTAAAAAAGACCTTTGAAACCTTATACCCTGTTTTTAACATTGTACAAATAGGTTGTTTTCTAGTTTTAGATGCAAATTCTTTCACAAAAGATTAATGTATGTCTATTAAATGTATCTATATTAACAAAACACCCCTCAAGTGTTTAACCTTATTTTTAACATTCTATAAAGGTCATTGTTTAATTTTATTTTTAAACCATATTATACAAAATTAATGTAACAATTTTAAATATGTCTGAATTAACAGAAAGCCATCTACACTTTTGAATCTTATTTTTAACATCTGAGATAAGGGTTGCTGTTTGATTTTATCTTTAGATTGTTACAGAAAATAGCCACTTTTAAATATATTTGCATTAGTGCGAAGTTCTTTAACATCTTAAACCCTATCTTTCACATTAGAACTAGAAATGATTTGAAAAATAAATAGTTTCACTTGAAGACTATAATGAACATTTGAAAAAATTGAAAATAATCTATTGTTACAATTTTTATACTGATTACATATCAATCATATTAAATGCTCGGTAGTTCTGGTATTAATACCTTATCTATATGCTGGTTACTTTTGAACCAAGACTTTGTTATAATAATTAATACAGTCCATTAAATGATATGTAAGTCAGCTCTAGATTAATAGAAAAATCAGTAATCTCTTTAAATCCAATTTAAGAGAGTGCCGCATACTGTCAGGTCGAAGTTATGATGTAAGAATTAGCATAACCTTTTGTAGCAGGCCCGCAATTTTACCACGAAGTCATCCAAAAGTTCAGTTCAAAGTCATGAATGTGGGCTACAATAGGGAATTTAATGACGAAACCAAGATTTAATGCCACGATTTTACTGGACACAAAAGCCCGAACAGTCGTAAGATCGTTTATTATACGTGGCGTCGTTCTTCGTGAACTGAACTTTTACAACGAGCCATCGGTAGTTACCACGAGAGAATACGCCCTGCGGGAACATTTTCACTCGCCACGAATTGAATTCAGTGAAGACATTGGTGGCGTTCGAAGCGTGGCGAACATCCGCAACTGGTCCAGGAACTGCTGTGGAATCGATCGCAAATCATTTAAAGCTAGAACAACCAAAACCATTAAATAGATAGATTCCAAATTTCTTGTTTTATATTGAAAAAATGATTATATTGAAATAATGATGTCAGTGAGCCCACTGTAAAGTTCATGCAAATAGATACATATAGCCAACAGTGACTCTAACTTCTTTCTTAAATTTATAGTAAATCAGAGATATAGAAAAGTAAGAACAAGTATAACTGTTAATCAGTATTTACTACTTTTATAAAAAATACAAAATCTGAATAAATAAACGGAGACGCTTTTACCCCATGCGTCCGTTTGAAGGTTAAGGCATTTCTGTTAGAGTTTATTTTGACTTCCGTAAAAATAAAAAAATGAGAATATATGCCAATTTATTTTTCATCAATCACTTTTGTCTTAAAGTTCTGTATACAAGATTCAATATAGCAAAATTCATTAATATAATTAATCTGTATACTGGTTGTTCTAATGTTAAAATATATTATGAATTATAAAAATGTATTAGCTAAACAAAAAAGATCTGTCGGTTTGCGATAGATTTCCACAAGAAAAGACTTTTATAAAAACAGAATATAGAAGCTTGAGTCTTTTTCAAAAAAGATAGTAGATTTTAATGAATCAAACTTTTCTTTTCTTAATAGAGACTTACATGTGTTTAATACTTATTTTGAAAAACGACACGAACTTTTTTGGTTACATAATATTATAGTATACAAAGGTAATGTTGATGATTTTAATGTCATTCTTTTTGAGTTTGATTCTTTTCGTCTATTTTAATATAAAAATTTCTATTAAATCATTGGAATATGGTTCAAGAAGCATTTGGCTCATAATATACACTAACAACCATGACAGAAATATCTTGGCTAGTTTTAGGAATATTTAAATGACAAGTACAGAGGATATAATTAAAAGATGGTACTATATAATAAAAACATTTCTAAAAAATAAATATTTATCAGCTACATGTATCGTTTGTTTTTCTGTAACAAGATGAATTAAGTTTATTAAAATTTCTCGAAGCATGAAATGTTGAGGTATGTTTGAAACTTCTGATAGATAGAAAAGTTTTGTTTCATTCTAATTAGTGGCTACATCAGAAACAATGAAAGTTAATAATAAACGAAAAGTAATAACTTGGAAGTCTATGAATCATCGTTTAAACCTTCAAGTGAAACCATTGTTCGAAGTCACTACAGTTTTCTAACAGACCTATATTTCTGATCACCAAATACGAAAAATTATGTGTATTACAAAGTTACATAATTTGACATTGTTTTCTGTTCTAACGTGTATTGTGCGTAATTATTTGAATACTTAAATGTTAGAACAATTGTACTATCTCTGTCGAAATGTTGAATTAAACAAGCTACATGTTTATCATTAAATTTAGTTTATCACTAAACATTGTATAATCCTTTTTTCATAACTCGATCAATTTCAATTTTTTAAATGAATGTTCATTTACATAGTAATAGAAACTCGGTGTCAAACTACCGAATGAGAAGAAATTGTTTGAAATTTTCAATTCATTTAAAAGGTGTTGCTTTGTTTCCCCTCTGAAGGAATTTTCAAATATTTTCCGTGCAAACTTGCACCAGTCACATAGTGAAAGTCTCATGAATCATAAGAGGATGTAGTACATGTCAAGGGTTTGCAGTAACGAAGTTAGAGGAAGCCGCGAGGCAGTCAGAACAAGTACTTCAATACATTAATAGGATGGGTACTTCGATTTTCTTCAAAGGTGAAGTTCTTCAATCTCTACTTTTCTCGTTACTGAAAATGTCAACGTCATCATTTATATCGTCAGCTAGTCTATGAGTTTACAATGAACACAAAGTTCCTAACGCCAAACTGCAAAACTGATATTACCTCAGTTTCGTTCGAATAATCTAAAATGAACAGAAATAGTACTGAACAACTTCGTCTTGCGAAACTATAGATATACCTATAAAAAGGAAAAGAATAATATAGAATATAAAATAATATATGAAAGAATATTTTCGCGTTGAAATAACGATTTCTTTATTATGATGTTTATGATGGTGACTTACAAGTTAAAATTACATATCCAGACATATCTAAAAATTAATAGTTCCTTTTATTGTGACTATATCATATAGAACTACTAAATACTATATACTGTAATGCAAATATTATTTCCAATATGACGTAGACTAATTTGTACATGACGTAACGTTTTCTCCTTTTTTCTAATACATCAGCTAATATATTTTTCTCAGGTATTACTACTCTAAATCACTAAACTAAATTAACTAACTAATTCTAAATTATAATACATAATGAAGATATTGTTACAATTATAATTACATCTTTACATAAATTCAACAAAATACGTGTATTTTAATCAAAACGTTTTATATTATATAAGTAAATAAACGACTTAAGGGAAATATTAAAATAAAATACATACATAAGATACTGCTATGACAAGCGAAAAAAGTATAATTTTCACATTCGGACTTGATATCGACTCGACAAGGGAAATGCGATCACTTTCTTATACTACTAAATGCCAACCTCTCTTATACCTGAATGTATTGGATTCCTTTTTCTTTTCTACAAGATCCGCAATATAAATGAAAAAGAATGAGTTGAGTAACATTAAAATTTATATGTTCAAAGATTTTCTTATGAAGATGATTAAGTAACGTTAGTATTTTATGGTTATGTACACGTATCGTTGTCTGTACATTGAAAACATGAAGTAGTAATAATTTTTAATTAAATAATCTTTGGTTCATTTGTCGAGAATAACTTTTTGCGAAATAAGTCTGTTGCATAGTTTAACTGGTATGTTAGTCAATTTTCTTTTTCTCACTACATTTACTAATAATACTTTATTTCGTCGAACTTAGTTTAGTTTTTTACGCAAAAGAAAAATATTGCTTTATTGTAGAATGAAAGAATTCAAATACTGAATATTGTAAGATTTTTAAATATTTAAAATTTATTAATAGTTTATTGCAAATCAAATATCATATATGATATGCATATACATAAATACCTCTTGACGCAATAAAAGAATATTTCATTTAATTTGTGAAAATTAAATGAATTAGTTTCTGAAGATTTTAATTACCAGATTCCAAACTGTAAACCTGTAGTGCATGTCAAGTTTCATCTGAAAAGCACTTGACCGGATCGCGATCTCCCCTTTTAAAGTGTCAAGAGTGTTAATCGATTGACACAGATTCCTTGTAGGTCATTGAACGTTACTCTTACAGTTGACAGGTATAATTTTTTAATTTCATTTAAATCTCTAGAGAATAATATAAAGTTAATACTGTGCAACTGTTGTGCGTATAGTACATCACATTGATTAAGAACCGTTTAAATTTTCTACTCGAATTATTTTCTATATAAAATTATTACTTAATATAAATTAAATAAATTATTTGAAATAAGAAATCATTACGGTGACAGATATTAAGCTGTTATCTTCCCTAAAACATTGAAAACTCCTTAATGAAATACTAAAATACAAATATTCTTTTAAAAACTCCCCTTACAATCACGAAAAAACATATTAGCTCTTCTACTCCCGATACTTTGCTGTTATATTCTACCACAACAATCAACCAAGAGCTAACATCCAATGATTCTACTAACACTGGAGTACAGCGGACCAATTACAATTTAGAATCGCACTGAAGTACCCAGCGAACGGTCATAGTCACACACCCTATCAAAAGAAAACGAGACTACGTCAATTCTACACACAGACGAAGTAGCAAAGGGAAAAGGAAAAATACAAACAAAATCAGGTTAACAGAAACGATAACTGTAACAGACTGCCGCAGACATTAAAAACAAGGACACTGACATGCGCACGCAACACCATGAAACAGTTTCGGAATAGGTGTCAATCGAAGTGCGTCATTAACCTCGATCTTGAGCCTAGAAGGGAAGAAGCGTCCTGGACTCTATTACCATTTTACTACATACCCAACGGTGTGTCGTTCGAATCGTAAACTCACTTTGGCCTGGTTAAACGAATTCTGGTTCGCAGCACCACGGAAATAGTAGTTCACTCGGTAATCAAGTAATCGGCCGCGCGGAATCTAAAGGCTTAATTCCTACGGGTTTTATTAGCGATGTCCCGCGATGCCGTCTCGCGCGAACCACGCCCTTCAATGATCAATGAATCAACACTGTGCTAGCCCGATCTCACAAACACTTCACGTTCTCACTAGCAGTCGACGTTACTCTTCTCTCTCTCTCTCTCTCTCTCCCTATCGTCGAACGAGTTTCCGGGTTGAAGTCTAATGTCAACTAGAGCTGGTTGAAGGGGACCAAATGCGTCAATCGTGCGATATATTTGACCCGTGTTCAACCAGCTAAGCTTAACATTACATGGCGGCTTCCCGTTGGTAGCCTTCCTCTTCCTTCGCTGCCTGGTGTCCCGTTGCTCCGGGTCGCCTCTCCCCCTTCCGGCCGGGTCTTGACATTTTCCCCCGAACGGGAAGCGAGGAAAATCAAAGTCGAGGTAAAAATGAGGTTGGCCGCGGTGACGGCCATTATCTTCGCGATCTTCGCCCCGCGCCGTGGCTCGACCGCAAAATGTCGATTCCAGAAACGTTGTCTGGCTGTGCTCTGCCGACGACATTTCGTGTTCCCCGATCCGTAATAGCCGATACCCGGGAGTGTTCCTCACCGTGCCGCAGCTAATTACTGTCCTTTACATCGGAACGATTGCCGCGCCTCTTCCTGCGGCTCCCGTTTCACGCTGAAATACACTGCGAAATTATCAGAGGGCCGACCCACGGTATCTCGGAACCGCGCGAAACGTTTCGTCGACGTTTGACACGGGCCCGACGGACCTGCATGCCGGAGATCGGCGACGGTTTCACGCTTGTCTACGCCGCGTTTATTCGGGTCGCGGGATCCTGGCGACACTCTTCGTCCGGACTCTTTACCACGAGGTAACTTTGAAACGCGATTAATCTCGGCGCTAGCTTTATTCTCTGTTATTCGTGCTCCAAGGGTGGCTCGGTCCACTTTAATCCTGCTTTTTCGAAACTTCATCTAACTTCTCGGCTTCTCGCGGATAAGCTGCCGATTATTTATATTGGGGATGAAGCTAGTTTTAAGATGGGATGCTGACTCGAGGAGTGTCGGAACGATGAACGTGTATCTTCGATTCGGAAAGTAGGGCGAATGTATTGTCATGGATGAATGTGTAAGAAAAGTGTCTTTGACTTTTGGGTAATTCGGTTTTAGTTCCAAGGAATTTTCTGGATATTTTTGAGATGCTGCTAGATCAAGATGATTAATGTGTTCTTGAACACGATGTTAGGAAATGTAGAGTTAGTTATTATCATTTTGATTTAGTTCAATTATAAGTCAGATAAAAATAAATTAGGATAAAGTTAAATTGTAAGTGACACAAGGATCGGTATTTTTCTAAGAAAAGATTATTTGAAGAAGCATGTTTTTCTATAGCGGGATTGTAGTTTCTTTTTGAATACAACGAACCCAAGTCTTAATGGTCAAGTTCCAATAATTAATCGCAGAGAGAGTAAAATTGTAATAACAGAAAACCATCACTATTTCATTAAAATTAGTTAAAAAATGATAAATCAACTGTTGTTTCAACTTATATAACATACAATTATAAATTCTAATAATAAAAATTAATGTTAATAATACATTGCTGATTTTTCCCCTATCAATTTCACTCTATAGTCGTATAACATACCAGAGAATAAACAACTGTCAAAATTTGACCACTAAAACCAAAGATCCCTACATTCAGGCAAAAATGCAATACGTTTTTACTATCACGTGAGAACTACGTTTCCACTAAAAACTCAATAGTAATCTTCAAATCCCCTTCAATCCTTCATTAAAGACGTATTTCTTTTAATCCACCTCCTATCTCTAATTATTTCTCTCCAATTCTCCTTTAATACTGTACAACCAATATCAACCTAAATCAAGCCAATAGTATGGAACATTCCACCTAGTGTATCTACAACACCCAATGACTAAAGGTTCGAATGGATCCAGCCATCAGCAGTGATCAACCCGTCAAAAACTGCGTTTCGCGAGTCGAATCCAATTATCCGACATCCAACCGGAATACCGGGATCAATAAATTTTTTCGAAACGTAGAACAGCTGCTCGAGGCTAGGAAGAATCGATCTCGATGTCGTAGAAATAGGCGAGCCGAGACAATGGCGTTGATGCGCTTCTACGCTCAACGTATCGAGGAAGGAAGAAGGCAGGGTCGTGGCTCGAAACCACGCTACTGCCTCCTGGGCGGCCATTAAGAGTGTCATTGTGTGCGCGGGGGTTATTGGCAGGAAGAGGGGCATTAAGGCGGTAACAATGGACCCCTTTCGATCCTCCGAGCTCCCAGCCCTTCCACCCACGACCGCCGCCCCTTGCTTTCTGGAATCTCACCCCCATCCCACTCGCATCCTCTATCCAAGCCACGAGACTCCGAGGGGATACCTCGCGAAATTCCAGTGGATATTTAAATAGCCCGTATTCCCGATCGTACCCTAGCTACCCAGTCGCTGCGAATATCGGTCATTATTGTTCGATCCCACAAAGCCACTTCTATTTGGAAATTTAATACTTTGACCACCGTGTCGTCCGAAGGAGACAAACTTTTCGAATAGATCTGGAAATTGATTATGATGTATCGGATAATTCGAATTTTATTGGATCTGTAAGATATAAAAGAGTTAAGATCGGTTGCTGACGAGGAATTTTGATTCTTTGATTTGTTCGGTTTGACTGAGGCAATTGTTTTGAATATTTGGAATTTTTATATGTATTGATTCAGTAAACGATTCAGAAACACAGATCTTCCATCCGTGTAGATTATCTTTGAATTTAATTTTTGCAATATAGTGATGGATGCTGTAGAGGAAGTCTAAGAGACACTTAACCCTTCGTGTTCTGAATTATGTCACTTGTGTATTCTACTATTATGTATTGCAGATAATAGAGTAAACCGTTTTCAATTCCACGGAACAATTAAAACAATTCGTATTCACCATTTAAGAATTTGAGCACAAATAATATACGAAGAACATTTTTCTAGATCGGTATCAGTACGTCTTTGACCTCTGACAAAGCCACCAGCAATGCTGGCCAAACTTTGGGAAAATTTTCGAAAACCTCAAATGTGTATTATTCCAAGTCTGTTTAAATAATATATAGATTAAATACAAAAACTGAATTATTAAAGTTTGAACTAGTTACGGTCGTTAAATTAAAGTAAATTAGATGTATAAAAACTCTAAGCAAATTAAACTTATAGCAGTGTGTTACTGAAAAAGATACTTCAAAGTATTATTAGAATATAAAGGCTTAAATAGCTTGTATTATTGAGAGTATCTAGGTGATCGATAGTTAAAGATAGTGGTTATTAGTATTTACTCTTGTGACTTTACTTGTACTCGAAAATTCAGATTTTATAATTGCGCGTCCAACCGCTTTGACCCGTCCAGAGTCAGATCTTTGGAATTCGGTTTTTCAATGAACGATCGCCGTCACGGCGAAAAGAGTCCCGGAATGACGTGCCCGCGCGCGCGAATAACTATTCTCGGCTCGGCACGATGCGCGAGTAACACGAGACGCGCACGTTTAAATATATCCTACGGGAGTCCATGGCTGGCTTGCTCGTTTAATCCGCGGTACATTCTCTCTTGTCGAGTCTGCACGATTATGGCTCTACGCGGTTGAATATGGACATACCCGCGAAGTGGGACATTCTTTTTCCCATTCGCCCGTTCGATGGCAACTATGCTTGCTAAGAGGACGTCGGTTGGACACAGTGTTCCTCCAATGAACAATGAAGACAGTGACGTAAATAAATTCACGTCAAGAGATGAACGTTTTATGAAACATGGCAGAGGATTTACTAGGCCCATTGTTACCCAGTCTTTCGAGAACTCTTCAGCTTTCATCGCCTTAGCCTTTTGCGCCTTGGAGATACTTCAAAGCAAGAATATCATTGAAATTCCATTGTGAATATATTCAGGTTCCGTAGAAATTTAATTTCAAAGTGTAATTACTGATATGATCTGGTGATTGCTAACTATGTTTATACTTCGCATACATGTCACTCGAAGAGTTTCGAAGTATCCAGAATGATGAAGATAGCAGAGTAGGATGCGATGAGATAATTCGGGAATTTAAGGGTCGAGCAATCGATTGTTGACAGTTTCTTACATGAACAGTGTGGGGATACGATTGAAAGTAATGAAACAGACCTATCCATTGGAAAAAGCTCGCCCACTGATTCCAAGGTTAAATAGTATCTTAGCGAAGCATACCTTGAACGGCTGGCCGCGGAATGATCGGTCGTGGTCTTCGGCGTCGGCGTTGGCGTTGGCGATCCACTCATGACAGACACCACTCACTGAACGAATCCCGGCACCGTACGAATCCTCCCGAACGATTATGCTCACTGTGGCTGCCCGAGTTGCAATTCGATCACTCGCGCATCGGTCGATCTCACGGACGATTCGCGAGCCGCCGGCACTTCACTGTCCAGGCTCATACCGCGGCGTATCGCTTTGACGGTCCGTTCATCGAGGCATCATCGGCTCGTGAATATTTCTGACGCTCGCGCAACCGCGGCCCCGCGGCGCGGCCGCCCGTGTCCGCGTATTTTTAGGAAAATTATGCAACGCCAATTCAGTCCGCGCCGGAAAACCTCCGCGCCACTGTCCCCTTTATGCTTCCTCGAGGCGTCGCTCATCTCCCCTTGAACTTCGCCTCGTCGAGATATCGGCGCCTGGACCTCGGGCTTCGATCCCCTATTTCTCTAGCCGACCGAACGACCACCGACCCGACTGAATCTTGCGAACGCGATTTTTCCGTTGAAAACCTGCCGGATGGTTCCCGAACCGACGACCAAGTTCCCAGTTCTGTTGCACGGTTCCGCGGTGCTCTGCGCGCGTTCCTTCGTCCATTCGACGATATTTTCGTCGTGCACGATGACTAGGAGCGAGCGTGCGTGTCTGCGCGACCGATGGAAAGAGAGATGATGCGGGGGAACGAGAGAGAAAGAAAGAGCAGCAGCAGCAGCAGAAGAAGAAGAAGAAGAAGAAGAAGAAGAAGAGGAAGCTAGAGAGAATGTCCATCGGTCGGCCTATATCCGGAGCGACTCTTCTCGCGTAGATACTTGGTTCACTCGTTGAACGACACGCGTTCAGTGTCAATACCTCAGGCCTGCCCGAACTGACGATGATCACGCGACCCGCCCATTTTTCTCCGGATGAAGGACGGTTTTTGAATGCGACTGGACGAATGATTAGACTGAAGGACGGTAATTAGACGGAAGCGGGGATCTATCGGCAGTCAATGGGGACAGAAGAATAATTAGGCGACGCGGACAAAGAGCCGAGGAAATTCCGATGAAAATTCAACGTTACCCTCCTCCCACTGCGGTGAATGCCGAATGAGCCTTGGCGCGTCGGGTTCCGGGCCAGTTAGCGAGGGGGAGGTAGGAGACGACGCGTTTGTAATACCGTAAATATCGACGGACAGAGGCGATTCGGGGGGTGGGTCGAAAGAGCTTGAAAAGTTCTCCGCAATATTCCATCCGGCTAGGCAAACATAGATGCCAAGTTCAATATTGTGTCCCGATGTTTCGTGGTCCGTTCACTTCGTTTCACTTTTATCCGCCTTCGATTTCCACGTCCAGCTAGAGAATGTCGGCCAATCGAGTATGAAATGATCGGTTCCGAGGAACTTTCAAACCTAACGAGAGTTTTGCTTGTCGATGATGGGGATAGATCGTTCCGGTTCTTCGAGAATCATCCGAAAACTTGACTAGGATCGGTACATTGGTTGATGACCAGTGGAATGAGAGTACAAGATTGGAGTGAGTAAAAGAGGTTCTTTTAGGACCTCGGAATCGTTGTTCTTGAACTTTCGGCTTATGAAATGCCATTTTGTCCGACTGGAAAGTTTCTCTGAGTTGGTTAGATGAATCTTTGCTCTTCGATTACTAGCTAGGTTTTGAAATCAGCTAAGAAGGAAATTGTGATTGATGATACATGAATGCGGAAGATCCAAGATTAGATTGAGCAAATTAAGTTGATTGAGAATCTGTCGGTAATTTTCATAACCTTCCAACATCTTCAACTTTTGGTTTACGAAACAATTTCATCTGAAATGATGTTTCTTTGAACTGAATAGCAATGATGTTATTCGATTAGTTAGTGACGAAATCAACAACCATGCGTTGGATAATTTGAGAGAACTAGAAATTCAAGATGACATAGACTATACTAGTATTTCCTAAGACATTGTGTTAATTGTAATGACGTTCGTAACCAAACCTGACAGGATGTTTCTCTGAGCCAATTACCAACGAATTTTCGCTTTTTGATCCTTAGTCAAGTCGCGCGAGAAGAGGAAAGGATTGCGATCAATGATTTCGTGGAGTTATTTCGGTGCACAACAATTTCTCGAAACGATAATTCCGTCCAATAGAACTGGATAAAAGAAAGGCTATCGAAGATTCGGAGATGAAAACACGACCTAAAGTGAGAAAATTGATTTTTCGTCAGGATTGCAACCCCCGGAGAAGCTATTCGTGGAAAATACCAGAGAAATAGATAAATTTCTGCTACTTCTGCTTTAATTTTCGTTTAATTTATCGAAAGTTCCATAGAATTTTCCGACTGACGATAACAGGACCGATGCGTTTTGAAAGATATTTTCGAAGATATATCTCAAAAATTGATGAATTACGAGTAAACGACATAGAACACTTATGTATTGCTTTGTAGACAAGAATGTTGGTTATTGAGATTTAACGAGAAATGTATATTCGCTTACCAAGTGTCACCCGACATTGGATTCGTAACGAAACGAGCCGTAAATCAAGGACTCTCTTCCTCTAAGTTACTAATAGAACGGTGAAATAGCTCTACCGGGTGGAAAATATTAGCTTCGAATCATTGCAAGCTATTAGCAGAAGGATCATTAACATTTTAGAAAATTAGTACAAGAGAGGAACACGCAGTAGAACATTTCTTCGCGAGAAAAACCAAATTTAATTCTAAACGAAGATGATCAACGTCTTAGCGAAAAGGACCGTTTCTTTTCGACACTATTCTTTTGAAGTATGAAGTTTCCGTACCTTTAACACCCACCTCAATGAAACGAGCGAAAACGAATACTTTTTTTCTAAACATTCCAAGTAAGATAAGTAACATACTAACAGTATTTTGCAACTGAACTCGAAAATTCACCGACGAACCCGTCGAGAGAAGAATTTAATCTCGAAAGAATTTTCCACAGCGACGAGACATATATGGACTGAACGTAACTTCGGATACACCTTCAACGGAACTTTAAATGCCAAATAAAACGATGAATGGGCAGTTTCAACTGCATCCCACAGAATGCCTACTTCTTAACTCAAGAAAGACGGAACCAACAGAATTCGAGCATAAACTCCCTACACCATAGCCAACCTCAAAAGCGATATCCTCGTCCCTCAGAGTTCGCACTGTCGCGAAATCGCTCCACGTGAGTGCTAACCATCGTCCGCGAACTAGCGACAAAACACAGCGCGTCGCTGCGCCTCAAAGAGATTCGTTCCACTTACAGTTTCCATTCTTCTCGCCGGCACGGTTTGCGCTACGGCGTAAATTTGAACGAGGAGGAATCGCGTGGGCGATTCCGATGAGGACGACAACGACGACGACAACGATGACGGAAAGCGCGCACGAGCCCTGCACACTAGCGTTCCGCGTCTTTTTAAAGACTGCTGCGCCCCTCGAGGGTAGGCTAACGCATCTTGAACACGCCGCTATTGTCGGGACGACAATGGCCGAGGCCGATACTCATCCTCGAGTAGCCACAAAGCCTTCACACTTCCCTGTCGATCCAGCGCCGACCGCGTTTCCGACGTGTGTGCCGGTTTTCGAGAAAAATTGCAGAGAAAGGGAACGGCCGCTCCAACGCGACGCGACGCGACGTGATGCGACGACGTGAGACGAAACAAGACGAGACGCGACGCGACTCGACCCCGTATTCGAAACGATCGCGCCCCTTTAAGCTGTCTTGAAAGCCCACCCTTCGGAACAGTGACACCGCCTGCGGCCTGAATTACGAGAAATCTCTCATCTTTCCTGCCCCGTTCTCTTTCTTCGTCGGCTCGACGGGATGGACCAAACGTCTGGCGCACGCCTGGCGAACTTCCCTCTCTTTCTCTCTCTCTCTCTCTCTCTCTCTCTCTCTCTCTCTCTCTCTCTCTCTCTCTCTCTCTCTCTCTGTTTCTCTCTCTCACCTCTTCGGTCTCCGACGATATACAATATTCTACTACACTGACTCTGGACGGCTAGCCTCTAGCTAGCCTCAGGCTGGCCTCTGGCTGGCCTCTGCTCGGTTTCCTTTTATTCTCTCTCTTTCCTCGTACGAGCGGCAATATTCCAAAATATCGGACAACACGACTGCTTCCCACCGTCTCGCCCCGTGTGTCTGGCCACGCGCTACGCTGTGACTACTGGGACTCGGGTCGGTCCGTTCGTCCAGCGAGTTCGGTTCACGCTGCTACGTCCCTCTGCAGCTGCACTCTGCTGCAGCGCTCCGAGAGATATAGTCGTAGGTACCGTATAGGTATGCGGGAGGGTAGAAGGGGGTCCGGGGGAGAGGGAAGGAGCGAAGGAGACGGCGTGACGGTGGGAGGGGCGGGAAGGGGGAATTGAAGGATAGACTGGATTGAGAGAGACGCTGGGAGAGGGCGAAAGCAAGGGTGAGAGCAAGGGTGAGAGCAAGAGAGAGAGTGAGAGAGAGAGGGGGAGAGACAGACAGAGAGAGAGAGAGAGAGAGAGAGAAAGAAAGAGAGGGGGGAGACAGAGAGAGAGAAGGAAAGAAGGAAGGAGGGATGAAGCGAAGAGTACCGCTGCGGTCAGATGGTCCGACCAGAACGTGAACGTACTACTTGGTGGGCGTTCGGGCCCGCACTGTGCAGCCGACGGCAGGCGTCGCGACGCTTCCCCGTCCGAACACGAGCTGTGCATAGTGGGTAGGGGCTGAACAAGGGTGGGGGAGGCGCCGGCGCCCCGCACGCCTGCGCCAGCGTACCACGACCCTTCGGAGGATACGCACCAACCCTGTCCTATCCCCCGAATACCCACCCATTCCACGCGCGCACACACCGTTCCGCGCGTGTACACGCGCGCATGCAAGTGTACACGTACACGTACACGCCACCCCTAATCCCTCTCCCTCGGCGGCACCCCGCTCGAGTACGAGCACCCACCCCCGCGTGGCTCAGGCAAACCGACCACCCACCCCAGACCAGGCTGCTTGTCAGCCAGCCAGCCTGCCTGCCTGCCTGCTCGCCTAACTGTCTGCCTACCTCCTACCTGGCTGCCTGCTTGCTTCCCTGCCTTCTACCCTGCCTGCTACCCTGCCAGCTCGCCTCGCCCCGCTACCGTCCGGCGGCCGTCACTATGGAAAATATGAATTTGGGTCAGATACCAGCCGCCGTGCCCTAATGAACCTTTAATGTGACCTATTTCTTTTTTTCACCCCTCGTACGCCCATACTCCCTTCCTTCTTTGCCTTCTTTTCCTTCCTCTAGCTCGTTCTCTTTCTCCCCCTCTCTCTCTCTTTCTCTTCCCCCCTCTCTCTCCCTCTCTCCCTCTCTCTCTCTCTCTCTCTCTCTCTCCCTCTCCCTCTCCCGCTATCTCACGCTCTCTTTGCGTTGCCGTTTCGTTACTCGCACTCTTTTTCCCCTTCCTTTTTACCACAATCTCTACCCTGTCCATTCATCCTCTCCGCCTTCTTTCTTTGTAGCTTGCGTTCTGTGCCTTACACGCAACACGCGCACCAACTAGGAACCTACTCTGCAGATGGCTCATGTGTTTGATTCTTCGACGGAACCTCGATTAACCGGACTGCTCTGGAGAGATGCGGGATAGATGGATGTCGAAGTGGATAAGCGAGTTTTGGGGAGAAGTTAGAAGTGTGTTTGGAAAGTTCGAATTTGGAATACAGTGTGCACGCGTACGGTGAAAGGGAAAAAGTATTTGTACGTGAATCACTGATACTGGCTTTTTATTATGCGCATCATTTTATTGAAACTTATTCAGAAAAGTGTTTCTTGGTTTAGGGTTGTGCAACTAAAGAATAATTTTACGTAAACGTTAAATAACTGAAAGAAATATCCAGTGACTTTTTTCTACGTAGTTTTTAAATAACTAAAAGAAAAATCCAACGACTCATGAATATTTGTATCAGTCACTGTACACATATGAATCTTTCGTTCTGTCTACATGTTACGAAGGTCGCAGTAAACATTAAAGAGTACATTTCAAATCTACTTCATCTCACTTCTGACAAATGCTTCCACTTTCGACAGTCCATCCTTATCAAGCACACTTTAAACAAATTCGGCAGCTTTGTTGGTAAATCGTGAAACGATACAAACGCTGAGGTTTCGATTGCGATCTAAATTATGAAATAGCCCTTTTTACTCGCACTTGTGCTGTTGACCATAGCCACCTCCGGCGTATCTCCCATCGAAACGGCAGGGTCGTCGTCATGGACGGGTTTGTTGGCACGGTTGGATCGTGTCCGGACGATTACGATGTTCTACGCCACCTATCACGGGTCTGCGGGGTGAGTCCGGCCACCCCCGACGATGAATAGGAAACGCAGTTACTCGTGTCTGCCTACGCGTCTGGCCTGTTTCCTCGCTGGCCGGCGATCAAACGATTCGGTCTCGTTTAATGGCCGGCAACTGCTCTTATTGTCGTTGCATCGTGGCTCCTTTCCTGCAGTATTTTCCGAGCGTTCCCTACCACCGTGCCACGCCGCTCCGGGAAAATCAATGTTCCGATCACCGTGCATGATTGCCGATCCTCGGGTCCTCCTCTCCGCGAGACGTCTCGTTAGGTAATCGCTGGCTCGCGCAGCGCCCGACCCTCGCCTCTCCCTTTTTCCGGTTTGAACTTTGATACAGCTTCTTTAACTACGCACGGTTTACGACCTCTCCCGCTTTAATGCTCCGCATTGACTTTCGAAGTTGATGCTCTCGCCCCCAGTTTCCGGGATTTGTTCCCGTTTTTACTGGTGCCGCGCGCTGTTTTTGACGTCTGGTCATTATTATACGATGAAACTTGTTTTTCACTGTTAACCCCCTCTCGCCCTCGCTCGTGATCGTTGCCCGATGCATTAACACATTGCGAGACAGACGTTTTTATGGTTAATTGTTCTTCTTCCTTTTCGAGTGAGAGTTGTTAATATGTTCATTTATGTTATGTACATATGAAATCGTTCACAGGACGAAGTGATTAACTGCATTTTTCGAATGTTATTAAAGTTTAGTTGACCGTGTAATTAGTTTTTCATGTCAGCAGTTTGATTGAATTTTTCTAGTTTTCGTTGTGTGGTGTTGATCACTTTGGCAAGTTGATGGCTCGTGTATAATTTGATTTTAATGTACAGTTGATTAATGTAATAAATGTACTTGCTTGATTCTACACAATATGTTATTAATAATTCCGTGAAAGTAAACGTTGTCAACGGTAAATTGTGAGTAGTTGATAATCTTGAAATAGAAACTTTCTATAAAGAAATATATTTTGATGATATTAAATAACAAATGCTTAATTCCATATAGCACAATAAAATTTGCAGTAATTTATTTTCCATATATGTCATTTTAATAATTCTGAGCAACATAAAGTAATAAAATAAGTAAAACATAAAATAATACTTATGAACACCTTGTGGAATAAAATTTTATTTCGAAGTTAAATGTTTGGATAAGTACATGTATAAGCAGAGAAGTTTTGTATTTAAAGAATCTTAATATAAACGTTTTTGAAATCAAAAATCGAATTTAAAATAATTTGTAACAGTTTAAATATTAAATCAAATTTATTGCAAAAGAAACGTAAAAATTATGTTCCACGATTTCATTGTAACACCGTTACGCAAACTGCTTTCTTCCTTTTCGGCATTGGAAACTACGATTTCTTTAACATCCATAAATTCATTTTATTTAATTAGTCTCCCTTTCGTCCTATAATTTATTCAAGCCTTCATTATTATTTATTGAGGAAAAAATACAAGCCCATGTGACATTTTCACAAGCATAACACATTACTATATTCAAAGTTACAACTAGCTTGCGAATTTCGTATGCAGATTTACATTTTCATAGTCAAGAATCGCGAAACTAAAGTCCACAAAGCCAAAGTCCAATTTTATTTTTGGCATTGTTACCTTCCCTATTTCAAAAAGAATATAAACCGACCCAGATTCTCTAAAAAATCGAGTTCATCCATTCCAAAAGACCTCGTACAAAAAGAAACTCAACTTATTTACATTATATCGCGCGATTCCTTCGAAGTGCCTGTTTAAAATGTATTTCCCTGCAAGCGCAAACATAAAACCACGGAATAACACGAGCAACCTGTTTTATATAACAAACACGATAAAGCAAGTTTATGCCACGATAAAATGACAGTGTGGAAGGGCACAGCAGCGGCGATAGTATCAATTAAAGTTATGCGGCTACTATCTGCGCATAGAAATGCTAATATTTTTTCAAGCGATTTAGAGAAACAGAATAATAAATTAGATATCATTACTGTTGACGCCCTGCGCAGGGATTAAAGACGCATTTAGCGGGAGAAAATGACGGCGGGGGAGGTGTGAGTTACCTGAAAATGTGTTCGCGGTTATTTTCAGGCCTCCATGGGGTTTTCTCACGCGGTAATTACGTCACGAAATATCAGGGCGACGTTACTCGATTAGAATCGCACTTTCAACGCGTTCCCGACTCGCATCAAATTAAAATCTGATGTAAATTACATGTAATTACACAGCCGCGCACGGGGCACGCTACGTTTGTTAAAAATGCCGGTTGTACGAGCGTTAAGAACAACGTGTTACTGTCGATTACGAGCGCCGCGGTCGAAACAATTAATTATCGTTTTGTCGGTCGAACGATACGAACAATGATTACGGAATTCAAGTACGATGCTGCGGAATTGATTTTCAGTTCTGCGTTACGGGGTGCGAACAAATATTCTACACTCCCCGTAATCGATTCACTTTTATTTAGCTTGATTTCGCATGTCATTAATCAAATTCGATTTTGTCCGCGGCCTTCTTTTGTCTTTCGATGTGTAAATCGTTTCTATGCAACGGCCTGCGACCGTATTACGGGAAATTATTAAGTTCGATGGTCGCGCAGCCGTTAACGTTCAAATTATCGAACAAATGATAATGTTCATTGGAATTGTTTGTTGATATTGATAACTGTGATGTTTATTATTAATTGTAGTTTGCGATTGTTATATCGTAATTTCTGGGTATTAAATGTAATTACTGTGAGAGGCAAATTTATTGATTTTATGGTGTATAGAATTTTTGTGACGTATTACTAATTTTATGGTCACGTGATTTTTATGATGTGTTATTGATTTTATGGGGGCCAGAAGAAATGCAAGATGTGGATGGAGGCAATAATTTGAGTCGACGGAGGAATTACGTCTTTATTCGTCCCTCGTTCCTCTCAGACCGGCGTTTGACGTCTTCGAGACGGTTCGTTCCTCGACATTTTCTACGCAAAACAGATGACACAATATTACAATATCCCATTTTTCATCAAAATTAGACATTAGCGGAAAAAAAAGGTTTATTCGTATAATCATTTATACAGGATTTCTATGTTACTTAATACTTTATTTTAGTTAATGTTATTTTAGTAATGATGTACATATTTTAAAAATTTGTTACTTTAATATTTAGAACTTTGTACGTAATCTAAGTATTTGTTATGAAATTTTATTTCACTTAGAAAATAAAGATATTTTTCAAAGTAATGGTTTTTTAAAGTACAAAAGTAGCAACAATGAAACATTGAAAAGTTCTTAAATCAACCAGTCGATAATTGTGAAAAATTGTATAAACATTGGTTCGTCTGAATTACTGAACTTTTCTTCTCAATTAGCTGGAGTATGTTGTAACAGTAACTCGTATAACGCCAAAACGTGAATTTGTGGTGTTTTAAAATTGATGGCTTCAGTTCCGGAGTTGTTCTTACTGAAACGGGAAAATGTTATTCAGTATAATGAGAAATATATATTCTTCCATTTTCAAATGATGAATCGAGCTACTAAAATTCCTTATTATTTATTAAAGAACTTTAATTAATTTATTTTGAAAATTTGTATTAACCTAATTGTGTCCGATAGACACACTTTCAAATTGCCATTCCTCCGGAAACAAAACCATTTAGATATGTTACTGCTATATCATTTCGTCTAAACAAAATTTTCTAAGAAAAATTTCTTCGTTTTACTTTAACAATATTCCACAGGCTAGCCAGAGTACTAAAACATATTTGGTTGTTAATCCCTTTACTTACAATATTGTATGACACTCGTGACGAAAATTTTTAACTGACTTTGAGAAATCTAAGTGTTATTTATTTTTCAAAAATCTAAATTAAATATTAATTTGCTATTACTAATCGTTACAATTTATAATAAACGTAGCCATAGAATAAACGGATATGGAATAAATATCTTTTCCCAATTAATTATTAACAGTAAAGTAGTGGTATCGATCATAGTCAAGAATTAAACCATAGGGCAACGGGTTAAGAGTCAATTTTATTTTGTATAGTTACCATTACCTCGAGTTTCTTATGCATGTCAGCGATTCCTTATGTTTTACATAAAAATATAGTAAAATGTTCCCGGGGATATGTCACAATTCCAGTATTAGTCTCGGCTGCGCATGACTACCACACGGAAACTACTAACAGTGAAAACTTTGATCGTTGCCCCGTAGCGCTCATAACTCAAATTATACGTACTTCGAATTCTCCTTGTACGTGGAACCTCAAGTACGTATCTGAGGTGGGTAGCCCGCAGATATTGAAACACAGAACTCCCATAACTTTTCATTATACCGTCGCGTTATCTTCTTATTATCTTTTATTTCTCGCAGGACTCGCTCCACCTTCCTAAGAGTTTATTCTTGTTCTCGAAAAATCATTCCCTTTCGAAGATAATATTTAACCGCATAACATTTCGGCAATCGCTATTCTTCGCGAGCAGATATTAGTTTTCTTCATAAACTTGTCCTCCGATCGCGTTGCCAAACAGTTGTCATTTTGATTGCTTGGAACAAAAATCTCGCGGAAATTTGGGGATTAACGAAGAATTTAATATTGCCTAACGGTGATCGATTCTTTAACGCAAGCATATATTTTTCTTATATTTATTTGGTTAAATTATGGGACATCGTATATAATCTGTTAATGTTTGTACTAACTGACATCGCTGTAAATTAATTTATAAAATTAATGTTAAGACTTCGCGTTCTTTGTTAGAAGCTTTACTAAATTATTATTTAAAACATCTCATTATTGAATTAAATGAATTGAAAATTAATTAAATTTAATGAATGGAAGTTGTTAGTGCTTGAATAATAAATATAATCTCAAGGCAGAAGAGATTATATACAACAAAATCTTAACGCGTTGAATAATAAAACATTCGAACGAAAACCTAGTTTAAATTTGTAACGTGAATGAATGAATTAATGAGCAATTAAAATACATTAATCTATAAATTTGGAAATCAATTCCCGTAGATTTTATTCCGCTATTTATTGCATATTTGAAACATGTTTTCCCATAACTACAAGCATAAAGCTTTGAAATAACATGGGCAACCTGTTTTATACAACAAATACGATAAAACAAGTTTATGCTACAGTAAAATGACTGCATAGAACGTCATACCAATGACGATCGCATAAATTGAAGTTATATGACAAGTATCCACGAGGAGAAGTGATATTTTTTTTATACCTTTCTGGACAAATAGAATGATATATTACATAACCTCCTTGTAACCAAGATTGAAGTGCTACGATGTCGATATAGGAATAATTATAATACTAATTGCACGTAGTTTAGTTGTATACAATTTCCACTGAAATTGCAATATTTATAGCATGCTAATTTGATAATGTACTGATTTAAAACTATAATATTTCGAAGATATATCAGAGAAGAAAGTAATAAATTTTTTTTTAACCAAAAACCTATGGAACCAAAATGAAACAATACTCCATTAAGGTACTTTTCATTAAAATGTATAGTCGCTTTCTTCGTATTATAATAATGTTATTTTATTTGTAAGAAAAGTTAAAATTGTATATTTTATATGATAAATTCACTGTTTCCCTCAATAGATATGTTATAATCACTTTATACACAATTGTAAGAATGAATTCTTTATTTTTTCAGATAAAAATCTAATTTTTTTTCTTTACTTTGGTTTTTCATTAAAATATACCCTAGATGACATTCGTTCTGCGTTTGACGAGTACACACTCCACTTCTTGATTTGATTGCGCGCAAAACGAGAGGTTTCTCAAACTAAATTCCACAGTTAACAGGTTAACAAGAAATTCTTAACTTGTTGCATAAGTCCATTCCAAAAAACTCGGCACACCATTTAATTCCCGAGTCACTGTATTTTCCATTCTACTTATCCGGCTAAGCGAAACACCTCACAGGCCGAGCGTCTTCCGTTCATCGACAGCGGCAAATCGATTTCCGGCTGCCATTCAATTTACGCACATTGTGATCGGCATCGATCTCGCAGAACGTCCCGAAAGAGGCGGGTTAAGACTCTCGTGAGTCCCATTAACGAGTTTCACGCGGCCGCTCCGCTTCCGTTTGGTTACCGAAGAGACTGTTCGAATATGCAAACAGCGAAAGAAGAAAAGGTAGAAAGCGAGGGAAAAAAGAAAACGCGGAAAAAGGAGCAAAACGAGAAGAATAAACGCCCGAGAACACACGAGAAAAGGAAGGCGGAGAAGGGAAAGGGAAACGAAAGCGAGTGGATCTTGTCTAGGTGGAAAACGGTACCCGTTAACGAATCGCATAAATAATTGATTCGGAAAGTTGCAAACAAAACCGGCGGTGCTAGCTTGTCGGCTAATGCTGTACCCCGTCAGCCGCTTCGTTCCCTCCTCTCGACCGCCCTTTTCCTTTCTTCTTCTCGTCTCTCCTTTTTCCCCCCTTTCCTTGGTCCTCGCCGCGAGTTGCCTCCGCACAAAGCGGTTTATGAAATCCATTATCCCCGCGATAAATATTAAATCTCTTTTTCCGCTTTCATTTTCTCGCGTGAAATTGCTCCGTTCGACACCGGTCCGCCGTTAATGGTCTTGTTATCGATCCCGCGGATCGTCAAAGGAACCGTTCCACAGGGGAAATAGAAAAGGATCGACCACTCTTCTCGATGATCCCTCCCCCTTGCCGAATTTGTCCCCGGAGCTTTTTTAATTAATTTTTAACGCAACCAAATTAGTTCGACTTTGATTCCCAGCTTCCTCGGGAACGCGACGGCGGCTGCGGGAGGAACTTGCCGAGCAATTCCTGCGTTTCGCGTGAATCCTCGTTACCGGAGCACCCGAAGCGGCTCCAGTTTGTTTTCCGCGCGAAACGTCCGGAATTTATGGGTAATATTTCCTCGGCGTTCACGCGCACGCCGTTCCCGGAACGGTTCCCCCGTGCTACGCGTTTGTCGACGAGAGATCGTTTCGCGAGCCATTCTTGAGCTCGAGCGATGAAAAGGATCCCCGCGCATTCGTTCGAGACCCGATCTCGCTCGAGAGATCGGGTAATTGGTTTCTCCTAATTGCGAACAGACTGTGTCTTTTTTAACGGGTTCGATGCCGTCGAAACGGGAAAGTATTCTTTATACAGGGCGACTATGAATTTTCGCAATGGTCTGGGGTTTTCTGGTCTGGAGGTAGAAAAGGATTGTTTTATTTTTCATTTGCTCTGATGTCGTTATTGGTGGTATTCTGAAAGTGATTCCTATATGATTTGTTGAATTGTGAAAGTTGTCGATGATTAACTCTGGTCAATAATCCTGTTTATCAGTGTAATAAGTGGAAATACTTTGGCATTGATGATTTATTGAAAAAGGAGAAAACTTAGATTCTTTTTTTACGAGTACGTTTACCATGAAATATGATGATTTGTAGTAGGAAAATAATATTTAATTTGAACTTGAAAGAGTGGAATGGTATTTTATACTTGTTAAGTTCTATTTGAAATTATTACTGATATCGTTATGACAACGGGGTTAATATATTCGTTACCAAAAGAAGTTACAATATGTTGTTGAATTCCATATATCATTTTTCTGAAAACTATATAAAATTTATGAAAAATCTCGTCAACCTCTTGTATATTACACCATATATTGCGATTTTGTAATAAAAACACGTAGAAAGATATTTACTTCTGATTATGAGAAATACCAAGTATTGGTTGGCATAAATATATGTCATTAGCATTGTCATTGTCATCAATCGGTCCTTTCTATCGTCGAAATTATGCATCATTATTTATATATTAAAATTTGTACTTTCATTTTTAAAGCTCTAAGCTGGCAAGTACAAATTTTAAGATATAAATAATGATGCACAATTTCAACGATAGAAAAGACCGATTTCAATTTCATTTTGGTAAGGAAAATTTAGTTCGTACTTGCCTCATGAAACAGTCGAGTAATTCTACCAAGTCATGGTGAATATGTTAAAGTTTTATGAAGAATCGTGCATCGAATCGTGTAGCAGAGAAATGCACGCGCATGCAAGAAAAGTTACAAAACGAAGCACTAAGAACAATCGGCTTACGGTGGAAGTCGGTATTGGCTTCACGCATGGAAAACCATCGCTAAATGAAGTAATAAATCCAACAATAAAAGCACTGGAAATCATTAAAGCAATTTATAAAGAGCTAACATCTAATGAATTGTTGGTACGATGGCATGGCGCATTTATGATAAGTAACAATAAATCCTTGTACTCATTAAGCTGGATCTTTTCTCTGAAACATTCGTATTGTGGAACAATAACTATTGTTATTCCAGCGTATTTAGCAGAACCAATATTCAACGAGGGATTTACTGCGATAATAAATGAAAATGAAGTACCTTGCGATCTGTTTTATGAAGATGAAAATCCTCTTCATGACTCTGGTATACAAGGTAAATACCTGATTATTCATTTTAAAATCATTTGCGAATATTTAAACGCGTTACTTCGAACATTTTTTACATTATAGTTGTATTATACATATATATATACATATATTCAATGGTTGAAACTAAAATTATTTCCAAATAATAAAAATTCCTATTTTTTTCAATTAATTACAGCTAAAAAGTAGCGAAAACTGCGTCATTTCTCTTTGTTTGTAATTTCAACAAGCTCTTTAAACAAAATTATTCTTGGGCAATCTATAGTTACACTTAGAGAAAATGAAATTGTATTTACTTTCTTTATTCCTCTACCATAGCTTTAACGTCGATCACTTTCAGATATACTACAATTGACACTAACAAATTATTTTCTATTAGTAAAAGTATTTTTGTAACACTAAAACCAATAAAAAGTATATGTAAGAAATTCAAGTATACATTCATTTAATGCTTCGAAGATAACTTCCAAAGATTCGTTTGAAATTGTGCTTCTAGATCATAAGATCCTCTTAAGGCCACTCGTTGAGGCTCCTGCTGTTGTCGACTTCAACAGCGTCGTTTTTGAGGAAAATCCTTTATTGCACTTCATTATACAGGATATTTCGGAACTGATGCTACAATTCCAAAGGATGCGGATTAACAGGAAAACATATATACAAAGTATACAGTGTAATAAATAAATAAATAAATAAATAAATAAATAAATAAATAAATAAATAGTTACCGAATAGGAATCGGCTAATGTGTCTGTCCTTTATTTACTGTATCTACTCGAAATAAATACAGGTACAAGAATACCAAGTTTTTATACTGATTCAGTTTAAATTAATATTTCATATGAGAAACCTCACTTTACAATTCTGAATTGTTTGTTTCTTTGGGTTCACTTATTTTCGATTGGTACCGTCAATTGAGCCGCTCATTGGATAAATCGAATAACTTCAGTTTTTGAATTTTTTCAGATTTTATCATTGAAGCTTCATTGGCTCTTAACTTTTAAAATTAGTATTTAAATATATATTTAAAATAAATTTTTAAATATTATTATTATTATTATTATTATTTAATTTTGCATTTAAATGGAAATTTTAAAGATCAATATGTAACTATTACATCATTTTTCTTCCTTTTTTTGTTTTGTGAAGTTAATCGATTTATCCAATGACTATGGTTCAGTTCGAAAGTACTCTCCATATTTTCGAAGACATTAAGAGCGATGAAGTTAATTTGACTTGATCAAAACACGTTGCATCGTCCTATTTTCAGTAGCATTTAAAGAATCTTGTGACCTCACGTAACGTAAGATTTGTGTGTTTGTTTTTCTCTAATTGATGGATATCCTTGAGCTGCGTCCTAGCAGATTACGTATGTATGCAGATGGTGCACCGTGGCTGTAAGCGTTATAGATTCGAGAAATCTCGAAAAATGTTCCATTGGTTACTTTACGCCCTTACCTTACATCTTACATCTTTTTGTTCCAGACATTTGTAAGAGAATCATAGTTTAAATTGTTAAATTCATTTTCAATATAAAGGTAAACCTATAGCCACTTTTATATTTATTAACAGTTACCAGTTATTTAATTTCTACATTTTCCTTAATTACATTTACAATTTAAATTTACCTGCCCTAGTCATTAATGAGGCCTAGTACAAACAGCTATAAATACCAGAATCGAAAGACTTCATTTCTTTGGTCAAAAAGTGTTCTATGTGCAAATGAATATATTGTTTTATACAACCTAAACAGAATTTTTCGTTCGCAAACAATTATCTACAATATTAAAAGGCAATACGACACATCCAACCTAACATCATCCAATTTCCTTCGACCCCTTGAAAAATTCAACACTCCTCGTTTACTTTCCACAAGCACCTTCCAATTCCTCATCACGTAACGTTTACCTTCGGCCAAAACATCCTCCAAAAAACCTCAAAGCAACCCTTCCGTTTAATTAAACCCGCGCTCGTTCTCACCCCGAGAATTAACAAAGCACTTAAAAGAGCCGAGCATTCGTTAAAACGGAAATAACATCGGCGCCAGTTAAAAATCGTCGACGAGTCGTTACCCGAATGGACTGTTCGCGATCGTGACTCTCCATTAAAGTCGTCTTGCAACGGATAGACGCGAAGGGGAGAGCGAGAGGGAGGAACGCCGAGAGAATCGGAGAGCGTCGAGCACTGGACAAATCCGTTCAACAGGGTTAATCGTCGTTCCGTCCTTAATCACGAACAAATCGCCGGACGTGGCCGATGGCACGGATATTGTTTGACGATTTGTCATCGACGTTTGACGTTTATTGGACCCCGGCGTACATTTATTACATTTTGTCGGTAGGCCGGCTTGGTAGCGTGAACTCGTGAGCGCGCGCGCGTGCAACCCAACGCCAGTCTTGCCACGGCGAGTAATTATGAGCGGCCTGCTATCACTATCTGCAGTACGTCCATTCATTTCGTTCACCGCTCCACGATGTAAAAGCTCACGGTACCGCGGCATGAAATATGCATCAGTCGCATTGATAATTATGCGCCCCGATAACGTGCCGCCTCTTCGCGCTCGTTTCCTTCGTCACCGTTCCTTCTCTCTCTGTCTCCCTCTCTATCTCTCTCTCTCTCTCTCTCTCTTTCTTTTTCCCTCTTGCTCTTATTAAAAATAAAAGGCAGATCGTTGACGATTCCTCGCACTCTTATCTTTCTTTGTTTTTCGTGCTCTTGCCTGTCTTCTTTAGATATTTCCCATTCGTGCTCATCCCTCTTTGCAGTCACTTCTCTTCCTTTTACGCCGTGTTTCGCACTTCCAGCGGGTCACCTAACTGACCATTTGCGTAATTCGATTATCGTTAGGTTCGCGATCGTTTGGATTTTCTGTGTGAGGATCTGCTACCGATGGTTTAGTCTGTGTTCGTTTGAAGCGATGTTTTAACTGTATTGAAGTGATGTTATTGTTTACACGAGAAAAGAGTAGACTTTGAGAACTTGTTTAGTAGACGATTTGTATTTAAAGTGTTTGGAATTTTTTAAGAAATGAAAAGTGTTTTGTAAAGTGAAAGTATTATAAAATGGTGAACACGTGGTATTTTCGAAACCTCGTGTACTAGAATATTTCAATTTCAATAGTTGAAAGCTACAATTGATAAGAACTGGGGTGTTGGACATTGAACGTTTGCATTTATTCGCGAAGAAAAATGTATTAGTTTTAATATAGCTTACAATTTTTCGGAAATTTTATTGGTTCTATAAAACTGCTTTATAAAAAATCAATTATACAATTGGAATTTATACAAGTTCTCAGTCTTTCAATCAATCTTTTCACAGATTACAAACAAATCATAATCAATTCTAAAATTTATTATTTAATATAACTAAAACATCGACCATTTCAAAACTAGCACCAATAGTAGTCGACATGTACTATTTTGTACAATTGTATCGTAAAATAAGAATTTCTGATTCTTTATTACAGAATAGCTAGTGAATCAATTAGAATTTAACAGTAAATCCGTTGGAATAAGTAAATTCAATTGGAATCGTTATCGAATCTATCAATTAGTAATTGTTTCAAAATTCAAATCTCTCAAGTTCGAATTTTAAAGTTAAAGTTCTAATTTTTCAAATTTAAAAATTTATGTTTAAACTTCAAGTCTTTCAAATTCAAATTTTGAAGTTTAAAGTTCAAATCTTCCAAGTTCAACTCTTCCAATTCTAAATTTTAAACTTTAAAGTTCAAATCTCAAGGTCTTTAAACTTCTAATTCTTTTACAGATTCCCACAGGAAGCTTATTCACAAAAAAGTACCCACGAAGAAAACTAAATCCCAATCCACGAATCGGCCGCTTCTTCTCCAAACTATCCAACTCAATTCCGCGATGTCGCGTCGCAAGCTCATCCGTCAAACATACATACACGTACATATAACTACATACACGATTTCGCGTGCGACTCGAGTCAAACTCGGCTAACACCGTGGTAGCGCTAAACAGGTTAATCAAGGTCCGACTGTACTTGACACGGAGCCTACTCGGAGTCGAGCAACCCGGCTCACGTGAACAAGGGTTCGCGCCCCGTCGAACCGCGTCCCAGCGAAGTGGCCCGCAGCGAATCCGTCCCTTTCGATATCGAGCGTCCCCGGGCCTCGCGCAACATTGTTCCAGCCGTGACGTAACGGCGCGCGTTATCTAGTCCGTCACCTACTTCCTATCGGGCCGCCTCCGACATCTCTTTCGCTCTCTTGCCTTTTAATGCGCGCGCCGCGCACAGCCGTGAATCGTTTTATCGCCACTGGTGGAACGCCGTCGTCGTCGACATCGTCGTCGTCGTAACTTCAATTCAATCGGCGTGCACGCGCGGCCGCGGAATGATATACGCAATGCATTCCGCACGATGCTCCCTCGCGTGTGCATGCATGCAGCTGGCACGAAAAGAGCGGCCCGTTGTGCCTCGGCTTTATCTCGGCTTTGTCCCCTCGTGGCACGTTCGTTAGCTTAACGGTTTTGTCCGTCCCATTTTGCCCATTCTATCCCACGGTTTTTCCTTACAGGATCGCGCCGTCCGCCCCGGCGAATACGATTTACTCGCTGGAAATGGAAAGACGAATTACGCTGTTTTTCTAAAACCCACGCTCGCCCCGCGAAAAATATGGACACCGCCCCGCGTTCCTGCGCTTCCGTCTTCCTCCCTTTTCCTGCGTCAATTCCTTTTTGGCTTCCGGCCTCTCCGCTTTCTGCTCTGGTTTTTGCAACCCCGGGAATACTGAGAAATTTCGTCGAGGATAGATGTTGTGTTTGTTTACCGTGTTGTGTACTTGGAGAATTTCAGTTCTGATGGTGGTGTTTGTAGTGAGCCGTGAGAAGGTGTTGATGAAATGGAAATGGGAAGATGAGTAAATAAAAGCAACGCGATGATGCTTGTGTTCGACTTTAATATACAACGTTGGGATGTTCCCTTGGAACTAGATATTGAGTTTAGCTTTTTTCAATTAACTGGGATGAGAGACTGATTAGTTGCTGTGGGAATTTTTCTAGAACGACTGCTAAGGGGGCAAAGGGAATGGCTGTCGGCTCTTCTTAATTAAATGACGTATTTTTCTTTTATTTGAGAAGCTCTTACTAGACGGTGTTACATCCACTTGAAGCAAGGTTCTTTTTAGCTTTATATAATTAAGCGAGTGTTATAAAGAATACTTTTCTTGAAAGAAACTTTGATGGAACGTTGATAAAGTATTTTAGATAAATAATATTCTTGGATTTTTAAACACTTGTCATGTCTTGAATGAATATTATAAATGCTATGAATATTCTATAACTTGAATGTAACTAATGTAAATATCAGAAATTAACCGCGAAACCGTTTAACTGTGTATAAATATGTACTTCAATCTGTTAATAGACTTGCAAGAAAATATTAGAAGTCTATATATCTAATCATATTGTATAATCTCTCAATTATTTAAAACTCAAAAAAATTTCGCCTACAACGCTTGCTATTTTCAAACGAATAAATTATAATTAAATAAATAAAATATCTATGTATTTTCATCAATTAAAAATTCGTTAGTAAATGAAACTACATAATCGTTTCTTATAAAAATGATGTAAGTTTATTGACTACCATTCAAGGAAATTTATTGGTATAATTAATTGTCATAAAAATCATTTATACAATATATGCATTTATATTTTAATGCATATGAACTTGAGCAAAGTCAATATATCTTATTAGTATTGTTTCTCCATTAACCATTAATTATAATGCAAACCCTTACACATTCAGTTATTCCATAAATAATGCAACATTTATATATTTCTCTTATTTTCCAAAGTTCAGATAAACAACATTTTTTCATCTAAAATACATTCTCTTCCATTATCCATAGATTATCTATCTGTAGACGTAATTAAGTAAAAAAGAAGTTAAGAAAATGTTTGATCATCCTGTAGATAATGCGGTTTCTTTACATGTATTTTATTCTTAGTAATTAGGATAAACAAAACACTTTCTTAACACTAAAACGACCAAGTAGATCAAAATGACCCATTTCTCATTTCTTCTGTTTGCAATCATTAAATACATAACAAATATTTCCCTAAAAAATTTTATCAAAGAAACTGATTTAACAATACACAAACTGAACTGTAGATCAATGAAAGTTTCAATAGGTGCGCTTTTGGAGTTTCTACAGAAAAATCTCAAAAAGTCAATCTAACTGCTCGGTAGTTTTAGTGTTAAGTGCGAAGAAAAATGATCCTACTCCACTTCCACAATAAACGGTTCACACAATAATAATCGTCACGATCTTCATATCAGGTTGATGCCAGCTGTGTGGCAAGTCGCCGCGATGAAACGGTATCTTTTCTTTCCCGTAATCACGTACACAGGAGGGTGGCGATGGTGGTCGTGTTGGTGGTGGTGATGCTAGCAGGCCATTAAGTCGAGTTAGCGACGCCGGTACACGCCCTGAGGAATCAGGCGGGGACCTTATTCCGGCACGTCTGATAAACGGAAGAACAACGGCTCGTCTGGCTGACTGGATGAGTGGCTGGCTGACTAGCGTGATTAGCTAAGTGATTGGAAACCCCACCCTGTCGGTTCAGTCCGCCCATACCCATAACCCATTACGCGCTGAATCGACGGGGCAACGATTCAACTTCTTTCCCCGTATGAATCAAGAAATCGCCGCCAGGCCAGAATAATCTTATTGGCGGCCCGTGTTCATTCACCGGGCTTCCGAATCGTTAGCCGCGCAGCCTCTATCTGTGTACGCTCAAAGAAGAGTATTCTATTGTCGTCGACCTCGTTGGCGATAGCTCTCTTTACCTATACACAGTGTGTCACATTTATATCAATCCTTCTGACGGTACGTAAAATTGATGGTTTTAGAAATGTTGCAAACATAAGTTGAATTGTTTGAGAAGCACGTATATAAAACTGGGTATGTGTACACGAGAAAGAATCTCATTGTTGGTAGCTTCCTCCGCCTATACACAGTGTGTCACATTTATATCAATCCTTTTGACGGCATGTAAAATTGATGACTCTAGACATGTTGCAGACAAAAGTTGAATAGCTTTGAGGAGCATATAATTTGACGTCAGTAGTTTTTTGTAGATGTATACCTATTGGGTTATCTTGTAAATAATGCAGTTTTTATACTTATCTTAAGTTTTTAAAATAGAAATATAAAAAAACTGCATTATTTATAGGATAACTCAGTACATGTTTTGTAAGTGATATATGAAGATCAACTGTGTTTTTATAAAATAAATTGCATATCTGTGAATGTGTTGTTTATGCTAGTTGCAAATTGTCACTATTTACCAAAAGTAACTTAACCGTTTATGATAAAAAACAATTAATTCAAGAAATACATGTTACTTTGGATATTATGTAATGTATAAGCTTACTTTCTTAAACTTCCTTAATCATTAAAGATATTCGAAAAAATATTCTATAATTTAAATACACAGATTTGTCCAATTTGTAAGTGATTAGTCAACAATTTCTAACATTCTCATAAAAGTTATTGAAATTCCAGAAGACTTTTCTGTTTCAAATGTTACACGGAGTACATTAACTTACGTAAACATTCTTCTCAAATATTTTCACAAAAAGTTTTAAATCTGATGATTTTGGCAAAAATTCAATGTGTCTACTGCGTGTAATTCAATTAATTGCGGTGCAAATTATAAACCAAGATAGTAATAAATATTTGGTCACTTGAAAATAATCTAGATTCTAACACTTACACTGTGTGTAATGCATTAAAAAATACGTTATTCCATTTGCTAGAAACTGTTTACGTCAAATTATTCGCTCGGCAAAATTGTTCAACGTTTGTTTGCAACGTTTTTGGTATTATAATACATTTCGCAGAAATTTTAGGGGACCGGTGTAAATGGTATACTCTGTATAAATATAAATATATACATATGTAAGTATATAGGTACATTGAAATCTGCGAATGATATATACAATATCACGTTGATATTTGATTTCTTATAGGGGAGAAACGTGTTCTTGTTACTCAGGAAGGATTAGGGAACACGCGTGATTGATTGCAATCGTTAAAGTGATTTGTTTTCCTGATTCTATTGGAGGCGGGGAGCTGATACGTGGGGCCGTGGATTGGATTGCTCGCTTGCGAGAGATTAAGACGACACCGTTTGCAAAATTCATCGAATGCGTGTTAATCATTTCCTTTGATTCTATGCATAAAATGAATCAAAAATGGTTTATTCTATACACGAAAAGGACACTTTTAACTAAGTTTAGTTAAGATAACTTTAGCTTTCAACTAATTCTAGCTAACTCAGTCTAGTCTTCAATCTAAGAGAACACCTACAGATTTATACACATTGATTTAATTTAGTTTGTAAACTTCGATTCCCTTTCATTTCGTATACATAACATGCCAAGTCAGAATAGAAATAAATACATTTAGGAATCTTAAACAATATTAAAAATACCTAAATTTAAAAATTACCAAAGTACAATTCCACCACTATATAATTCCACAGACACCACCTGCGGCAGTTGCATATCACATACAGTAATTCCAACATACATTCCTGTTGATAAGAACTTCGAAACTTGCATTGTAAACAAATATCAATCGTTTAAATTCGGCAGTTCAGGAGATACCAATACTCTTGCGGCTCACTGTATATAATCAAAATTATTATTTCATTAACACATTAACATAAAGGTTATTCGGCAACTGATTAAATCCACTCCGAT
The DNA here is from genome assembly GCF_051020985.1 of Nomia melanderi. Taxonomy (NCBI): domain Eukaryota; kingdom Metazoa; phylum Arthropoda; class Insecta; order Hymenoptera; family Halictidae; genus Nomia; species Nomia melanderi. Next base: position 3,771,987 of record NC_134999.1, on the reverse strand, counting down.
TGAAACAATTACACGAGTGTATATCTTAATTGTCTATTTTCCAATCTCCGATCTTCAACATTTGAATCAATGAACATCAATTTTTCTAGAGACAATAGAACAAGCTACACAACAAACGATCATAAGCCTAGTGTTAAAATCGATCAAAGAAAAATCAAAGACGCCGTGGTATATTGGAGTTCTCCCTTGAAAAGGAAAAGAAAAATTGATAAGGGTCGTTTTTGTTATGAGCTCCTCGATTGAATAATTCCGGGAGAAAACGTCGTTATCGGGGCCGATAAATAACGGGGAAGAGAAGGAGAAATTATCGGGATAGTAAATTACATTTTTTCCTCTGGATATTAACGTTCGCCGCGAATAACCGAGCCGACGTTAAATCAGCCCCGATACAGCTATTTACCGGCACAGTAAACACCGGGAGGAAGCCGTAGAGGAGAATAAAGTGGACAGCGGAAAAATCGGATAGCTCGGGCTCTTCCGAGCGATTCGCTCGTTCCTGTATATCCCCTTTAGAGGATCGCGTTACGACCTGGTCACTCTGTAACCCAATAGCGGCCCGACACTTTTCTGTTGGCTGATAATGTCGCGAATAAACTCGCCGGACGGCCACACGCGACAAATTGAATCGCATAGAAGCGTCGTTTTAAGCGACACCCCGCCCCTCCTCGCCGCGCCGCGGAACCGGTGGTCCGTTCGACGGACTGAAACGGGAGTTCCGCGTGAATCGGCCGCGCGACTACGCTCCTTTAAGCGAAAGGCCTCCAATTAACGGACTTTAGGGGCGACGCGACGGCTGCTTCAATTATTGGACTCATAACGGTATCGATTGTGACGTAATGGATATTACCTTCTTTCGCTTCTGGCATTTAATAAAATGCAATCTTGCGCCCGCGGAAAGAATCCGTCCGGCAACTGGAAATCCATTTTCGATAGATTGCCTTCGAAATCCGTTCGAGTGGGTTCCAGGCTGCGTCTGTAATTATTTCTCTCTTGTGTTTTGTTCGCTGCTCTGTTTCTTTTCTTTTCTCTTTGTTTTGTTCCTTACTTCTTGCAGAGAAACCCCGTTGAATGTGCAATTAAATAAAATTGAATAGGGGTTTCTCTTTGTCCTTTGTTTCCTTTTTTTGTTTAAGAGGAAAACGGTGTGAGCTTTGTTTAGCGGTGACAAGTATTCAATGCTTTGTTGACTTCCTTCGTTCCCGTCGTCTTGTTTTTACTGTGATACGCTTTTTGTTCGCGGGACAGTGTCGCGTTCGTTTGAGAAATTTATATGGAAAGTTTTGAATTTTATTCTGAGATCGAGGGAAGTGTGTCACTGATGTATGCTGATAGTAAGAATAAATAAGCTGAATTCAATTCAGTATTGATTTCTTTAATTATATATATCTCTATATATACATGAGAATGTATAATAAATTATTTTAATTTCTGTTATTCTTAACATTTTATTATTTATTTCTGTGAAAACTTATTTACAATATTAGCATTGAAGTTTATGTATTATTAACTGCAACGTTAATATATTTTCCATTGTTTCCTGTCAACGCTTTCTAAGCTTAAAAACGTGAAGCTTTATGAAAATAAACCACTGAAAGGCAGCGCTATAAATGACATTCCCGAAACTTTCACAGCAACCCTATCACCAGAATAAACTCAGAAAATTCACCAGAAACAATGAAATCAGCTTCAAGGCACATTCTCAATTCACTAAAAACGTTCCCCATTCCGGAATACCCTAGAAAAGAATCCAATTCAGAGAACCTTGCTCGAAGGGACTCGATTCCCGTTATTCCAGCCTTCCTCAAACGAAGCACGCACACGATTCAGGTCATTAGCACAACATTCCATCGTCACGCGTCTCGCGTAAAGTTAATTCAAGCCCGCTGCGCGGCGCAGAGTCGTTGCAACGTATCGGCCAGCGATGCTTCGAGCCCGCAAACGGCCCTTCAAAATTCACATCGTTAGCCTTGAATGTCGCAAAGGTGTTTCGCATCCGCGATCCGCGGTCGGGCTCTCGCATTCGTTGGCCGGCTATGTCAGTCCCGCTCGGACTGAATAAGTTTACGGTTACGAAGGGTGGAGGCCAGGGGCGATGGTTAAGTGGCGGGAGGGATTGCAAGAGGGTCGATGGTCGAGGGCTGCGGACTCTGGACCGACACCGTCGCCACCGGTGGTTTTGAAAGATACGCTTAATAAAGCCGGCTAGCACTCTCAGCGTGCGGCCCGGCGGTGGTCTAATATCAACGCAAATACGACTGCTTTGTATGCTAATTGACTCATATACATAGGTACGCCGGCCCGTCCTACATTGCCAGTCGCTAAATAGATAGACTCGATACGCGCGACGGGGCAACCAGGAATACGACATGCGCTGGAATGAAGCTCATTTGCGACCACACGCTTGTAACTTCGCGTCAGCCTCTTTCCGCGCCCGTTGACAGCTTTCGGATGTCCGGCTGGTACGCGATTTGGGATTTGCGTCTGCCGGGGCTGCTGATGCTTCTGACGTATCCGTTTGGATGGGCGGCTTGGTCGTTTAGATTTCAGGTCTAAGAATGAATTGGGTATTGCTTTTTTTTAATCTTTTAGCTACGGCGGGAGTAGCCGCGCAACTATACCTCTGTAGAAGGTTTGACGTGGTATGCGTATCTTAAATGAGTTGTTCGGAAGCTAATGCTAATACACTGAAATGTTTCGTTTGAAAATTTTATTTAATGTACATTTTTAGTCCGTAAATTGAAAACGACGCGATCGTTTGATTCCAGAGTTGAAAAGTAAATTACAGATTTCAATTTATTTGTTCCTCTGTAAATATTTTTCCAATTGAAAAGTAAATTCCATTGCAACAACCGTTCGTTCCTTTCAAAGGTTTTACAGGTTCGAAATAATAGGAATTTAAATGATTATACAAACCTCTTCAAACATACACGAAATGGGCAAAATTCCGTCGGTCGTTTTTCCTGATTACCGAAAGTCACCAATCAAAATTATGCTGATAAATTATTGCACGCATTTGTGCAGCTTGTTCTGCATACGTTTAACGCGCTCGTGTTACGACAACAGGGGCCGCATTTCGTTTTGAAACTGAATCAACGCGTTAACGCGCCCAGCATATTATTACACGTAACACTGCCGCAAACAATAATTAAGAGCGCAGCCACAATTTATCTATCATTAACGAAAATAAGCAAACCGCTCCGAATTTCGAAAGGCTTCGTCTCATGAAATCCGTGCAACGCGTAATAATAGCTTAAAATTTAGATTTCCAATATTTCGAGACATTATAATATTGATTTAACTGCGGTGAACGTTATTTGTTTGTTACCTGAACTGTTCAGATACTAGTGGTTCCATGAAAATTTATTGACTGCAGTCTGCGGAATTATTGAAAGTTCGTTTCTAGGGAAATAAATTAATTAGTCTAACGTTCAGTAAACTAATAAACATAATTGTATATTGTGTATGAAGTTTCTAAACAATTTACGGTTAATGTGTTTCATGTTTATAACAAACATATATTCATATTGTATAAAATAAAATAATGATAGCACTGGAATTTAATAATTCCTAATTTCGATATGTTTTTCTAATTATACGTTTACCACTGTAACATTATTATGAATTTCTTATTTTTATACGTTTAATAATGATTTACACTTCAGTTGCCGTTTAAGTTACGTATTACAATATACATTAGTGGTAATGTTATATTTCATATTTCAATGAAAAGGTAACGTAATGCAATGTCATGCAACAACAACTTATAATTGCTTTTTTTTGTTACAGGTATGTACCAGTTTCTATTATGAAAGCGGAAATACGGGTAAGTCAAGAAACAATAAACAGATATTCTATTTTATTAGACTTTTATCTATTCTTCTTTAAGAATAGATAGAATCAGTAATTAACAAATTCTGTATTGCAATACGGTTTTACTTTATTTTGCAGTGTAGCATAGGATAAGCAAGGTATTTCATTTTTTTCACAGTAGTGCAGTAAGTTCGTTACAAATGATTGTCGAAGTAGAAATTATGAAATTGGCGTAGACGTTATTACGATAAGATGAAGATGCAAAAATGAGAATGTCGAAATAATTTTTACAGTTTACAACAAGGAATTTAATGCAGCACTTTCTGCCACATTTACACGTTGAACTAAATTTTTGTCATAACTCAACAGGATTCAGTACATGATTTCCTAATTGTATTATTGAATTCAATTCTTTTTTATTTTTTTACGTAAAAAAGTAAAAGCAGTGACATAAAAATCTTATGTTTAACTTTTCGTTTTCAAAAAAAGTTAGTTTTTATGAATCACAAAATACGGTATGTACAGTATCATTCCTTGACTTTTGCCCATTGAGTCATTATACACAAAGAGATAATTACGTTACATTCTGCAAAAAAAAGCTTATCACAGACTAAAAATGTTATTTTATATTATTCATTTTTCTAGGACTATTAGTTGCCTTATACTTTTGACATTTCTAGCAACATCAGTCACCTTATACTATTCATTTTTCCAGCGACATTAATTACTTAATATTATTAACGTTTCGACTAATGTTACGCTGCCATTTCGTAGTTTACATTTCGACAGTTAAAGAAAGCATACAATTAAAACTACCAGCGATTTATATCCATAAAAATTGTTGTTCACGTGGAATCCGCCTGGAGAACTTTCCCACGAACCTAATGTGTCCGACTCAAACGATTCTTCGTACGAAATTAAACGAACTCGATGCAGTGTAGCATTGAGCGTGGCGCACTGTTAATGGTCACCATTCGTTGCTCCGTTATTCACAACGGGCGATGGAGTACGTTCCATTATACGCTCGACGCCGTTGAACTTGAGCACGAGGAAACCAAGCATGTCAGCACGGACTCGCCTCATTTTACATTCCAATAAACCGGTATTAGCCACCGTAATAAATACTCCTCGTGCATTGTTTGCGCCAATAGGGGCCTCATCCGTCTGCCGATTAAAGCTGACGTTGCAGAGGCAGCCGAGTGACCTGATACGAATCCACGATTAATGTTATTCCCATCGAACAACTTATCTACAATAATTGAAATATTACTGATAGATAAAACGCTTCAGACATGACAATAAAAGTCCTCTAGCGTCTGGTTATTGCTGGTGGACGAATGCGCAGTCAGCACCAGAAATCACTTTTGCAGCCTCAATTTTTATGTTTTCATTTTATAGATCCGATTATGCTGCTCGTTATATTTATGAAGGATTTTAAGTAGTAGAAATGTTAATAACATTTACAATTAGGCGTTACTTCATATTAGATATAGTTATTCGAATCGATATTTCTTGTTACATGAATACACTATATTTTGTATTTATTTCTTAGAGAAGTTTTTTTCCATCTTCTTGATGTTTTTACTAGTACATTACGATGTATAGTGAATTATTTGGATTGCATTTTTAGGTTTCATTGTTATAGAGAGTGATTAGTTTTGATCCTTAAATTTGTAGCTTTCGATACTACGTTTAAGAAATTGTGTTCATCATATAATAATTTTTAACGCTATATATTTGATACTTGTTCTAAGGTTTTGGGTTAAAATTAACCCCTTGTATTATAATATCGTGTCAGACTTGTGACGAAAATTTCGAACACAGGTTAACAACTGTAACTGTCATGTTCAATTCAGTTAAAATTAAATATTATTTTCTATTATCAACTGTTAATTATCGCATATTATAATATAGCGTAGTTGTGAAAAAAATCATGGAACATTGGTTTAAACTAAATTAAGGTCAGCATTGATATTACGAGCTTAATATAATCACCCTTCTGTATTTTTTCGAATTCTCTGTTACTAGGAACATACTTTGTACTTGGAAATATGTGCAAAATACAGTTATTTGGTTGTCAAAGTTACGTCGTCGGCGAAATAAAAATTCTGCAGTGTAAGCAATGCTGTTCCCGCGTTCCGCAACTGAGAATATTGGTTCTTGTTTCTCACCAAGTACATTCTATGCATTACTATCCCTGCCTCTTGCATCGCTGAATTTTCTTTCCAAATTCATTGCAACACTGCATGCAATTCGTTAATTTTAATAAAACACATAAAAACTCGTTTGAATCAGTATCCGTAAAGACATTCCGCTTGCTTGACACGAACGCGAATTTCTCCTGAAACAGTCTCGGCATTAAAAAGAATCCTGACCATAAAAAAGTTCATAAACGTCGAATCCTTCTATCAAATTGATAATCAGATTGAAACCGTTTTACATTTATATGACAGATTTATCAGCGCGCTGTTCGCGAAGAAGTAAAAATTACAAACGACATTCACCCGTGATCTTCGTTAGCCAGTTGTCTACCCTGTGCTTTCGTTTGTTTTCTCAACCGTTACATCGTATGATTTTGCCCAGTCGTTTGATCGATTTAATGGAGATGATCGGCCAACTAGCGAGTGCGTTAATTCGAATGAGCCACCATAAAGGACGATCCAAATTTCTGGAATGAACGATAATGACCATCCACTTTTCAACCGGAATCTGGCCGTGAGTCAGAATTCACTCGATTCATCTGAATTTCCATAGACTATTCTGAATAGTATCCACGGCTTTGAATGGAATATTAATAACTTCAACCGGAACACACGGGTATATAATCATTCATATTCATGTATTTTTTCCCTCCCCCTACTATAATGGGGAAGAATCCAGGCATTAATTTTCCTCCAACGTTTCGCTCGATATTGATTGATAACGTTTTTGAAATGTCACCGTTTTCCGCGTACCACAGTTTTTGCTCGTTACTGGGAAAACACTTTATCCGTGACAAACGCGTTCGGATTATATACAGATTTCTGACAATCATCGTGGCCGTATCGCGGCGTTGATTCGTTAAAAACTTTATCGACAATGAGGTTTGTTTCAAAGTAATATGAAATGGATTTGATACACGTGTAATTTGTGAAACATAATTTATTTCGTAATGTTACTTTATTTTGTAATGTCATTTTGTTTCATTATGTTATTTTATTTTGTAATCTTATTTCATTTCATAATGTTATATTATTCAATTTATAAAGTTTTATAAAGTCAATTTATAAACATTAATTTAACGCCAAACGTTTTACGGTCGAATTTAAAATCTGATTTAAAATTCTGCACTTCCTTTTATTCATTTAACTTTGCGTCGATTCTTATATTGTCTGATGAATAAGGTTTTCAATTTCTTTATTTTTTGTTTCTTTTTCACTGAGAAATATTTATTGTGTATATGTGAAAAGTATGAAATAAAACAATACACTTTTATTATTTGAAAGATCGTGAATAAAAAAGTTCACTTAAAAAAGAAAATGTTAAAAGTTTATGATTATTAATATTTACTGCATCAAACATGAGCGTTACACATATCCGTGTATAAAATTTTACCAACAAAATAACATTAGCGATCGAATGAACAGCATGGGGAAATAGTCATCATCACTCGTGTGTATCGGTCTGATCAAGCGCAGTTATTACTACTAACACTACCTTTCGATCGCTCATACCGCCTGACCAAGCGTAGTTGTTACTACTGGCACTGCCATTGGGTCGTTTGACTCGTAGCTCGTCGATAAAAACACACCATAAAGTGGCCATGTAACAGTCGTAACTATGTCGATTCCACGGATTCCCAACGAGCTAGGATGTCGTCCGTGTTCGCGTCTACCATGTTTAAAGCTACGGCAGCGATACAAACGCCTCGTTACGTATTCCCTTCCGCGACCGTCGATATTAGGTCACGCCGATAAACGATTCGATTTTATACACGTAGAATTTACTTGTATCGTATTATGGATGAGGAATATTTCGAACTCGCTCGGTATGGCTTTTTAACAAACGACGAATCATGCGATTTTCAAAATGTAGTTTGTAACTTATTTCATTTTTTAATTATTTCAAGTTTCGAATGATTTAGTTAGTAAGCGAGATATTCAGTCCAATAATAGTAATTTGTTTAATGTTAATTCTTTTTATATACGCCGGAAGTAATTAATAAAAATGTTCAAAAAATAGTAGCACAGATGACTGAAGAGATATTTTGAGGAGAAAAGTTAGAGCGCGAGAGAATAATAATATGTTGTATAAAGAAATATACAGAAATACAAAAGGGTGGGGTAAAAATTACAGTAACATGGAAAACTAAAGGAGGGAATATATAAGCAACATATGTTAACACGAAATTAAAGAAGAAATTTTTCAAATATACATATTAAGAAACCAACAAAAAGATGAATAAAGTATTGATAAAGTTAATATTGAAAAGTACTGTTGAAAACAAACATATTGATGTTTCAAACGTAGATATTGACTTCAGTTATTAAACTATATTTTCTATCATGTTGCAAATTCCTATTCCTAAAATTTATTTACCAACAGATTTAAAAAATATATTTATCATTCTACATACATTTTACATTTTTGTATTTTTACGAATAAAATCCTGTTTCTAAAATATATTTATGTACTAACACGTATTATTGATGGATATACAATACGCTACTGATTTATATATCTAATGCATATAAATTCTACGATCATATGGCAAAATGTGAAGTATCCAAGTATCATCAAAATTGAGATAATCATTTTAAAATCTGTTTACGATAAATCTTCACATTTATTTATTGAATAATATACTTTTCTAATATATTAATCTTATACTAAAATTCAGAAAAATTTGTCACAGAAAAGTGTTAATATTAAATGATGTTTTAATTATGTTGCTGTATAAAAGTGTCCCCTTGCTGTCTGGAAATCGTTCGGGAGACTTCTGGTTGCTGTTTCATTTTTAACTGGAGACAGCTACTACTCTTTGTAATTCCCCGTCATATTACAATTATAATCACGAAATGTAGCGGCCGCGGAAACTTCGTTTAGAAATTCCGTCCCCCGGGTCGTAACCACGGAACTTAATAATTATTAGAATTATTACAAATTCCCCCAACGATACGAAACTTTTTCCTCGTTCTGTTTGCAGTTCTAGTCGACGACACTCGGTGCGACGGCAGCAGAATGTTTGAAATTAGTGTACGCCAGCTTGCATTATTACAATTTTCGTTATTTAAACTATGAACTCATACAGAACTGTGGCATTTTATTTTTAAACAATGTAGGTGTCCTTTATTTTTTCAGTGTTTGCCATTATATATTCTCGTAACATAGAAAATGTTGATGGTGAATATATTTATTGCCTCGTTTTATAAAAAATGGTCCACATAATTCTTACAATTCTATTTTCAATATAAGTGGAAAAAGGCTATGAAACGAGAAAACAGTATAGTTGAAAGAGAACTATATATATATATATGGAATCATGTATTCTTTCGAGTGCATTGATCCATGTGCATTCAAAAATTTAATTACTTTTTTAATAGAAGTGTATTGCATGTAAAAAACTGTACAAAAATTTTTCTATTTGTGTCTTTGTGTTCGGAAAAATCAAATTTGAACTAGTTTTGTCGGCAGATAGCTGAACGCAACTCTACTCGACAAATTTTTAAACCAAATTTAATCGAAAACAAAGTTTCAAACGAAAAAAAGGTATTTTATACTTTTTGTTTACTTTTCATGTATTATATTGTTTTTTATACTATTGTTTGTACTATGTACTATATATTCGGTAGAGTCAACGCGTGTCTGCTTCACAAATGTTTAATCTTGATTTACTCCAAAAAGAGATGTTAAATGAAAACATTTTATTCTTCGTTCTTAATTTATGTGTGCAGACATAATCACCCCTTGTCTGAAAATTATATGTTAGAAAAGACACTCTGTAGATCGTGTGTATAATCCCTGTTTATTGTCTGTTGCACACGGAAATTTATTTCCTTTATATAGAATTTCTTCCCCTTAGCACATATAAATTACTATTTCGACAATTAGAAGCATCGATGATTTTTGACATCTTTAATATTTTGATTACCACATACCCAAATGCAATCGATGTCATTTTTTGCATACGTTCAAAAATTAATTTTCTTGGCAATGTATCAAACGAACCGAATTTCGTTAAATGTATGAGATATAAGAACAGTAGAGCAATCTATATGAAACAATTTTGATTTTTTAGTTTCTACTTTGATAAGACAGATTGTTTTCTTAAATGAACTTTATTTAATTATTTCTTTGTTTTACCTTATTATTTAATAAATCACATCGAAAGAAGTAAATATTTTAAACAAATAAATTTCATTTTAACTAGTTCAGAGTTAAAGGCACAAAATCAATATTAAATATATAAATATTATCGATTATAAAACATATAATGTATGCTTTGAAGTTTGGCGCGCATTTGGAATATTTCTAACATACTTCTAAATTGTCAACGTGTTAATAAAGAAGTACATATTTATTAGTACATTACTTTCGAATGCTGTTTTCCGTGTTTATAAACACGGAGCAGTCAAATCCAGGTATTGACTGATATTACGTTCTCCTCCTTCCAAACTTCGTTCTGTTTCGAACGGTGTTTTCCAACTGCCGCCTATACAGTATTAAGAATCCAGGTAAAGACCTAAGCAGCTTATTCTCTCGTATTCCAGGCACAAAGTATTACTTTCGAGTTTACTTTCGAATCCGGCTGGTTGAAAATCTAGTTATCGTTTTGTATAAATTCGCCTACGCACTTTTCCAATAAGTTTTCCTTTCTGAGCTCTTCATAAATAGCTTGTTTATTGAACTTTAGTGATAGTAAATTGTTTACATTCTTTTTAAAATTGTATACTAAGTTACAATATTGATGAGTAATTAATAGATTGTAAGTGGTTATTTTATTGATCGCTATAAGAATACGTTTGCTTTTGCAACTTTTTTTTATATCCGAACATTTTCTTTCTAATGCCCATATAGTGGAGCATTCAAAAAGTTCTCGAAAAATATAAATAAGAAAACAGCAAAGTGAATTTAGCGCTTTATTTTTCAATATGTACTCCATTTAAGTTAAAAGTACTAATACGTCGTAAAATAAATTTCAACGAGTTTACATATATATCAGTTAATTATAAATATAGAAATTATTCTATTTTTTCATAATTCTATTTATGTAGTTTTTGAAAAAATTGATGTATCGCAGTAAGATTCAGAATTAACGATAACCAGTTAAGTCTTTGAACCACCCTACCGTAGTTATTGTGCTGTACCTATTGAGAATACTGCGATACATTCTTCAGAAAACATACTTTAAGCCCTTCTAACTTTACCAATTTTGCCCGAATGGACCAGCAACTCGTGACAAACATTTTTGGCATATTGTATTTCAAGAAAACGTCTACACCAAGCAGTTTTCGAAAAGTTTTAATTGTTATTGGAAGAGATCGGTGAAAACGTGGTACACTCGAAAGAAAACTGTAACGATTTAAACTGGTATGGCATAAATAAAATTTGTGTTTTTAACATGCATTAATGAGTTTGTTAACAAATTAGTCTAACTGAGATTATTATGCTTTAGCCTTTCACATTTCTTATGACACAGTTTGTTACAAGATATTTTAAGCAAAAACAAGAATATCAGTGTTTTAAAGTTGGGCTAATTTTATCTTGGAGGTTATAATATAATAACTGCATGGAATAAAATATTTAAAGGAAACGTGGTATTTATGTGATCTAAGGGCAATATTGATTTTTATATATGTCGTAACATATTATTTTGTATATATAAGTTCACTGCTTCTAGTAGAGTGAATCAGGGAGTTTATAACAATATCCCCTAATTTACTGAAGAGAAAAGATCGTATTTATCAATGTACAGTTACATAACCTCAATACCAGTCGTCAAAGGAACAGCGAAAAGTCTAAGGCTGACAGTAAGATACTCGAGACGTACTCGAATGAAGAAGCGATAGCCTTGAAGATACAAGCTGCCATGTTGCTTCTTTTTTCCACTTACTGTTGGACTAAATAGACTTGCACTATCTAGTGTATCAGACTCTTATTCTTCAGATGTACGTTTAATAATTTGCATATTTACCAACCGAAATCCGTTTTCTATTTTTTATTTATTTAGTGTCTTGTTCATTTTTTAATTATTAGTTCTTAATACACACATGTTTAGATTAGATTTGGTTATTTGAAGAATGTGTACTATTTACTGTGCAATGTATCTTGGTGAACGAAAGTGCGATCTTGATGATTTGTTTCATTTTTAAAATTTTTGATGAGTGATACAAATGAGCCTGCATGTACAAGTGCAAAATCACATCCAACGTATAAGGAAAATTATTACTATACTTTTACTGAGAAATGTTACTGTAAAAAGGTCATCTACTCGAATAGTCGACGGATGTATAAAATTATAACATACGTTAACGAGTTTTTTTCAAGAATAAAATGGAAACTGTGATGGAGGAATTCTTTGAAACGATACTGTGAGTATAAAGATATTTATAGGAAAAAGGAATTAATTGCCTGTTAAATGAAATACCTATCGTGGGCGTGAAGTACATTTTTAATTTCTTCTCTTCGGGTCTTAATTGTCTACTGGGTCTCGATTTATCCGGACTATCCATCTCTTGATTAAGGCAGTTAATTGAGGCTGCCGTACTATACAATAAAATCGTTATTCCGACTAAAAACATTCCTTTGACAAAAACTGGGATTAAAGGAGAAATTCGGAAAGAATAGCAGGACTAACCCAAAAAGCTTCGAGTAATTAAAATAATAACTTTTCATAAAAGTTAAAGGACTATATTTGATAATATTCCATACAGCTTTTATTTATTTTTATTTTTGATTTCATTCAATTGTATTTATGAATTTTATTTGTCTTTAATATTACAGTTTATAACAACACGGAAGCAAACACGAGAGTGTAGTTACTAACCCTTATCATTCCAGATGGTTTTGTAATCTATCAGCAACTGCAACTAATTTTTATAGTATCCCTAACGAAACTGAAAAGTGCTATAACATTTTTTAGATCTTTCATTTTCCTTGATAGTCCAAAATTTGGATGTGTGTAAAATTTAATAATTGTGGGGTAGTTTCTTTAAGATTCATTAAAATATCTAATATTATTGCTGGTGCAATATTGGAACCTACAGAGTTCAAAGGGCTAAAAGTAAACAGTACAATATATTTTAGTGCAATAAAATACCATTTATAAAGCACATTCTGACAGTTTACAATCACATTTTAAATAGAATAATTGAGTATTTGTACAAAATTGTCACAAATATTTACAAGATGCAATGTTTAACTTTTAACCATATTTATAATGTAATAAAGTATTGAATTATACGTTAATTTATATAGAGTAACACAGAAATGCTCGCGTATGCAAGAATGTTTACAAAATTAATCTTTAAAGCTAATCCTATATACGATAGAAGCAGACATTAAATATAACTCCGTATGTTGTAAATTTTTTATAACAAATATCATTAGAAGACTACGTTGTTAATTATTTGTGGAAAGGAAAAAAACTTTTATTCGGTATAAAACAATTCATGAAGATATCATATTTAATATCATTGGAACGATAGTTTATTGTATTCACTAAATAGCAATAAATTTTTGAGCTCAGTAACATGGATTACAAACATTTACATTGTAAAGAATACAATTAATATTGCCATGTATTTAACATTATCAATACTCAACGAAGGATTAATTCTAACAATGCAACTAATGAAAGTATGAGTAGAAAAATTGCAATACATAGAGCAAAATTTGTTAGAGAGAAAATAATAGCATTTTGTGACCTATTTTATGAAAAAAGAAAATTTTTATGTCACTGCCATTATGAATTGCTTGTGATTTCAACAAATAATTTCTTAGGGATAATCCTAGTTGCAACTAGGCTGCAGAACTTCAAGCATTCATGACATTTACAAATTCGTTAAATACGAACAAAACGTTAACATTAGTGAATGATAACAATATTACTACTTTATTTAAATTATAAATAGGATACTTGCATTCTATAAAATGAGTTTGTGTCTTGTACTGGTCGTAGTCTATGAAAATGAGAACTTACATACATAAAGATCTACAGTTTACTTATGATTAATGGAACTCCCGTTAATATTACACAGACAGTACAGTACATTGTACAGACAGCAAGGATCTTGGTGGCCGCTACTGATAGATATTAGTTATAATAATACACTACAAAAATTCAGTATTCTAAAAATACTTTCGGATTACAAAAGATACATGAGAACACACAAAAATGTCAAATACATTTTATTCTATTCATTGAAAAAACTTCCAGTCGAAAATTCAATAATAAGATTCTTCTTTTCCCATTAAAAATGTTACCTTAATTTGTTAGTAACTTAGATTTTTAAATATTTAGTCATAACTATCTCCAATTCCATTAAATACAATATATCATAATTAAATACAGTAGGGCCCCGGCTAACTAAGTCATTATTATCCGCGATCTAGATTATTCCAAGATTAAATTTTCAATAACTAAATAACTCGGATTCTTAGATCATATCTCGGAATGTACACAATCGAATTTTACAAAAATCTTTCGGAAAATTTCCTATTAAATTCCATTTATCTGGTCTGTCAACCGTCCAATTAACCCATCAGCTGCGAATCAAGAATATACACGTAACAGAGGAAGAAGATCGCCGAGGCGAGTATCCTAAAAGTTGTGTTTCAAACATATCTTAACCCCTTGCCTTATAATAATGTGTGAGAATCGTGGTGAACATTTAAAATGGGATTTAACAAACATAAATACTGCCCAATTCCTTTGAATTCAAATGAAATATTATTATTCTGTCATTAATTATTATGTTGTAGGGCAAACGTAGGCATAGAATATGCACAAAATTTTCCTCATTTTTCAATAAATTATTACTGACAAAGTTGTTGCATCGACCACAGTTGAAAAATAAATCACCGGGCAAGGGGTTAATGTAAAGCTGAATGAATTGAAACTACAAATGAAATCACATATTCTAAATAGTCAACGAATGCGTTGCAATCAAAATAATTCTACAGAATGTTCCGAATTCTCATGGCAGTGAACGTGATAGATCGAATAATCGAGGTTCTACTGTACTAAAAAGATAAATCACTAGAAACGGTATCAAAGCTGTACCGACGCCGTCTCCGAAGGGGTTAACAATCTCCAACGATATCACCTTCTGGTCAGAAAGATCGTCTACCGTCTAAAGTCCCGATCGCCTCAGAGCCGGGCACGCGATTTACGCGTTCCCAGCGACGGATGGCGTCGCACTGTTATCAAACCAAGACACGGTCCGGTCGAACCCCCAGCCGACGCCTAGCCAGCAAAGCGCAGGCCCGTCCGGCGTCCCAGAAAGAGCCTTCGACACGAACGGTTCGTGTCTCGGAACACTTTGCGCCGGCCGCGACCGTAAAACCATCCTCCGGCGCCGCGTCCCGCCGCTGCGCCGCGCCGGCAGCACCGGCAACGCTGCAGTCGGTAACCTCCCTCGATCTTTCTCTCCCGACAGGCATCGGCACGCATCCATCCAGCAAAACCGGGTAGACACGTTCTTTTACCGGCGTGCGAGGCTGCGCGCGTGGTCGTACGTCGCAATAGTTTTCATTAAGGCGAAGCCTACGTTCGGCCGTTCTACTAAGATGGTTCAGTGGAGTGATCTCCGGGCCGACGTGGGCTGATTCCTTGGTTCGCGTCCGAGGATTATTGATCCGATCCCTCTCGGCGATTCAGTAAGCATAACATTAACCATTTATTATATCCCGCTTTCTGCGATTCCTGGACACCTTGGGAGTAGCCGATACCGATGCACAGTGGGACTCGATTTATCCGAACTAATTCCGTCGCGGTGCCTGCCCCTACCGGACATTGTTGGGCTGACGTTGCTCGAACAAGGGCCACGCGGCGCACAGTGCGTTGTCTGTGTGAGAAAAAGGGAAACGAGGCTTCTTGTTGGTATGGAGGCTGTGGCGTGTTTGAAGACGAGTGTTGGAACTGGACATGTTGGTTATACGATAGTTGGTTTCAATTTGAATGTTAATCATTTCAACCCCTTTTCATCCCTTCCTTTGGATATTTGGTTTGCCATGTTTTTCTTCTGTCATCTCGGTAATTGAGGATAGAGTTTGTGAGGAATTGTTTAGAATTATTTTGTTTCTTATAAATAAGGAATATTTAGGTTTTATAATTCTGTAAATGAAACTTAGAATTAGTGCATGTTGATTTCGTATCATTGAGTACAATTAGGGAATGCAAAAATGTTTGTGCCAGCATAACTGGCATTCTGAATTGTTGCGAAGAATGTACGATGCCGGCATAGTTGGTATTCTGGGTATAAACAGTTAATCGTGTTTTTACATTGTAGATGACATTGTAATTTAGATTTTCATTGAAGCATGTTGATAGATGTAAATACTTCACATTTTGGTGTTGGTTTTCATTCTGTTTCTGTTCTCTTGATGTTGCATTATATTTTATGTAATAATAATTTTAAGTGATCCTTTTTTTATCGTTCTGAAAGAAAGATTACAGAAAAACTATGTGTTCTGGTTTGTCCCTTAGTTTTTAATATTTGCTTTTCTAGGATCGTCGCGATCTACTGCAAATAGAAATATTTTCGAATAGTGGGTGTCAACTGAACCAATTGAAAGACAAACACAGGTTTTTCATTTCATTTAAACTGTTTTCAAGTTGCAGAATTTTACCCAGGATGTTTGTGACGAATTAAGTAAATATTGTACATTGCATTGTGCAAAATTGAGCTAGAAACGGAAGAAATGCAATACAAACTTTCAACGTTTTGTTTTTACGAAAAAGTATTCTAATGTTTAAATAGTGTAATATATTTTCCATATGGTCTGTGACACTGCATAACACTACTATTAATTACAGTATTATTGATTATTTATAAGAAAAACGCAAAAATTTCTTTAATTTGTTGGAATGTGTGTAAATAAATCATAAAAAATTGCTATTTGATTTTTGTCCCCCGTACCTCCTTTCACTCGACGCGTTGTGCTGCGTGCGGCTTGTATGACTCCTTGTCTTTGTCCGTACCCCATAATCAAAATAAGACAACGTACTCGAACAAAGTGTATGTATCAGTAGAAATTTAGTTATATGATCAGCAGTTTTTATTATACAAACGAATAAACAGTAATAGAGAATTAGTGCACTTATTATCCTAACAACCCAGTTACCCGAATTGTCTTACATTCCGATCGATTCGGATAAATAGAGTCCTACTGTACTGTGCAATTGATCTCAGTTATCTTTGTTCGTAAGTATTGTAAGTGTACACTGTCGCTCAAAACTTTTAGATCATTTATTTCACAAGAAGAAAATGTGAATTTTTGAGTAGAGAGAATATGAATCAATAGAATATTTCAAACTAATTGCATGCAATCAAAAAATAACCGCAAAATCACAATTATTAATTTTTGTCCATTTAACGTTAGCATCTCGAATGATTTTATGTCCACTTTCGTTGAAACAATCTGCCTTCTTCCTAACGCGGATTTTATCATTAAAAAATGTATAATTGAAATAGATACTGTGATTCGTTAAATCGTTTGAGATATATAAACTGAACGAAAAACGATAATATGTTACTATTTTTTAATATGAAAGTGAGACAACATAATAGAAAGGACCAATAATATATTAAAAATAAAAAATAATGAAATATATTATTGTTTATTTTATTTTATTTTCTTTCGTTACAAGTGATCCTAAACTTTCGAGCAATAATGTACCTGCAGATTATTAACGCTTAGAAAAAAGTGCGTAGGTCCATTTTGACTCACTATTTCCTTCGTTCGTTTATACAGCTTTTGATGGCTGATTTAACCCTTAACTATCGATGTTGGTCTTAAGATCCAACAACGCAATTTCAAAATTAATGAATAAGTTTAATTAGAAAAAATATTCTTGCCTTGCTTTTTTACTTTATGTGATAAGGAAGATACGTTAAGAAACGTCATAAATAAAACTTGTTTGTTTCACCTCGGTAGTTCAGGATTAAGTTCGTAAGTGTTGATGTTCAGTGCATTAAAATGTTCCACGCGTCTTGCAGATATGTACTTAAAAAGACTGATGATTAAAAGTCTGAATGGATCTAGGCATTGACACCTGTACAGTCATCAAATATATTTGAGGATTAACCATTTCAGGACGGGTATTTACTAACTAAAATGTTATAAGAACAAGTTAACATTTGTACAACATTCATAATCAAAGAATTATCGTGATCAAGACTTCAAGTTCTATATTTTAATGTACGGAGTATTACCTTTTGTATGTTTCAAGCAAAACATTCACACAAATTAAATGTATAGCGGAACATTAATAGCTTTATGGAAACTGTTGATTAAGTTGTTATGCAATTAAATTGTCATCGTTTTTACAATATTTTAATTTAATGCAGAAATCGTTTAAATAATTTCATCTTCAAATTAAGACTGCTGAATCTTCAATTTAAAAACTTTAATATTCCAATTCTTTATGCCTGGAAACTATACACGTAATATCAAGCAGAATAAAATACATTGTTTGTAATCTTGTAACGATTAAAATAGCAAAAATGGTTTAGTAATGTCGATCCTTCCGTTATCAATTGTTTCGAGGTTTATCGTACAGAAATAAAGTTCTAGTGCGATATTTAGTACCAGTGTGATAATCAATAGGGATGTTGAAATAATTTATAAGGTTTATTTTGTAATATAAGGTCGCTTCTGAGAATGTTAACGATCAAGAATATCCAAGTAAATACACACATACAAAATAATATTGACAAATATTTTGGTGACGTGTATTTCTTTGATTTAATATCTCATAAATATTACAAAATCAATAAAACTGGTGTCATCTTATAGAATAAATAAGAAAAAGGAGAAGTAAACACTGTTTACTGCAGTAGCTACGGAAAGTAAGTTAAAGCATCGAATGTTGTGCCGAATGTTATATGTTTCAATTGATCGAAGAGTGGACTAGCTAACTTTTTGATTTTGTTCTAGCCTTTAGGCGATTCGGTATACTACAGGTTTGTCATTGGTTTTTTATTAACACCCGCCTTGAAAAGGTTAAGACTTAATACCGATAATTTTCAAAATAATGCTATTTTCAAACTTCATGTAGAATAGTTATTGTTGGTCTAGCTTACTTATTTTTATTAATTGTAGATTATGTATTAATACGTTGTCTTCTGATTTCTTTATTTAATCGTTGTTTGATCTTGTCATACTTAATACGTATTCTACGTCATTCATTCAATTACACATTACAATTGTTTGCTCTCATATTCGTTCACATTCGAGTATTTGACTATCTTTATCATTAGTATATTCCTGTGACACATTTTTATACATTTTAACCCTCAAGTGTTACAGTCGGTCTCTCAGACTACTGGCGAATTATGAATCAGTGCTGAAATATAAAGAAAAACATAAACTATCAATAATTGAATATTATAGTACAGTTGAAAATACATAATGTTTCAGCGTTGTAAGTCATGCACGAATAATAATACAAATAAATAAAAATGGTCACTAGCCTGACAGACCTGGTAGCACTTGACCCTTTGCGCTCCTATGTTGAGCGTGATTCGACATCAGTTTTATTCACAGGTGTGCTTCTTTGTCAAGATATTTTTAAAATAGATTATATTATTATGTTATTTTCGATATTATTAGTAAGAAGAATTGTTTAAACTACTCTCTACAAACTATCTATTTCTTAAAATGCATTTCAAATAAAATATCGTAATAATACATAGTTACCAAGGAAAAAATGCAAAAGAAATTTGGAGCGCAAAGGGTTAAGGGTTAATATAAAATTCCAGATTTCTAATATAATTTGATGAGATGTCATAGATAACGGTAAATGTGTTTATGAGCCATTATATCATCAGAGAGAAATTAGGCATCTAAAAATTCGACTATGAATTTATCAAGCATGACTCCTCGATTTTTTTCCGGCACTGTTTTCCAAAGATGTTAGAAAACTTTTTAAAAATTTTAATTTCGCTCGTTAATAATTTTATTAAAAATCATTAGCTATTTAAAATATGCGAAAACTATTTCGTTTAAGATATACAATATGCTATTCGTGTAGGAAAGACTATAAATATATAATATACTCGTCGAATTGGTTAACTGATATAAGGAATAATTTAGTGAAACATATAAAGATAGAAAAATCATAAATAATTAGATTATCAAACTAAATCTAAATTAAAATAAAAATACGATGCAAATTACTTATACAGGCATGACTTTACTCTGTAATCAGTTATATGTTGGCGTTATATCTATATTCTTCATTATGACAGCAATTAAAGTTATATGAGATAAATAATTAAAATATATTGAATCTATCATCGAAATTATATATTATTCTTTAAACAACTGTATAAAAACACCAGTAAACAAACTAATATTTTTCAAATGCTTTTTTCAATAATATTTAACTATTCATTTTGTTGAGAAACAGAATATTTTTTAACATTCTACTATTTTCTATGATTAATGGGTACAAAACCATAGTCGAGACAATTAAAGGAAATAGTTCATGCTCGATTGCAGTTCGCAAAAATTTCTGTCACATTTCTTCGATATCTTCTAAATAAATTTGTATTTTACAAAATTGAGTTTATGAATAAAATACATAAATTTAAACCTTTATAAAGCATATGTTTAAAATTTACTGTACAGACTAAATGTTTAGAGAAGACGATGCTTACATATTGAACCCTATTAAAAGATAATAAAAGTAATGTATTCAGAAAATAGTGATAAGTTTAGTTATTTTTCTTACGTCTATATTAATTAAATTACATCAATTCATCTAAACTAAGAAAAATCCTTCGAAAGCACCATTCACGAAATCTATTGAGATCCTCCTGAATTGGTACTGCACACAGTGAATTGTCAATACAGTGATAGATCTCCACGTTATCAGTACCTGTATACCTATATAAATACAATCGAATCTCTATACGTCGAATCGCAAGGAAACACACATGGTCTTCGAGTACTATGTTTAGGCGTGAGCAAAAAGTTTATTTAAAATTTGGAAGGAACTTTCTTGGGATGCTCCGCTCCACTCGCTGACTTAACGGCCAGTGGATATAGAAAATGTTGAAGATGGATGCGGCAATAATTGCGACTCGATAAACTAATACTTTAATTTATTATAAAAATATGAACAGTGATTGTATGTTTGGTGTGTGGTGTATGTATAAGAATCGAAGTCCTTTCGAATGTACCTTGACTGCCCCACTGGATAGTGAGAATTGATGAAATGTCTTCTCGTCTCCGACATCGACACCTCGTGTTGGATTGAGTATAAGAGTTGTCCTTTTGGGTTTACGCCAATCAGCGCATCTTTACTATTTTCTAGCTAACGCCCTTTAGCCAACCCCTTTCCGAGAGGGGTGAGGGTAATGGAGGGTTTCTCGAAGGATCGCTGGTTTGCGGAGATTTCTTGCAGGTTGAAACCTGTCTGGATGGATCGTTGTACATATGTTTAGCTGATTCTTCGGAGTTTATGACCTAGTCGGTTATTAAGATGAAAGAGACAAAATTCTATGACTATTGTATGCAATTCAAGTTGACTAAAATAAATGTTTACTGTCGCGACGGTAAACATATCGGTTGTAGTAAATAAAACTCGAAAGTATTAAATAAGAATAAACACGAAACTGAACTGTCTGTCCCGTACATGTCATGAACGAAACTTCGAGAATCTTTAATTAGGGTGTTTCGTATCGGACGGAACATTCTAGAGGTTTCGTTTTATCGAGTTTTCGAGTAAAGGAGGTATAACAAACGAACATTCGATTTATAGAAGTTTTCTAAAGATTTTAACTTATATATAAATGTGAACTTCCACTTGAAGAAGTTGGCCTTCTCCTGAACTCAAATTATAGAAGTATAATACGTATTAAACGCGAGACAAACAATTCCAGTTATAAATTGGAAATATAAATAATTCCAGTCATATTTTGTATTGTACACGTTTTCACAATAGCGCAGAAGAGAAAGAAGACATTTTACGATTTATAGAAGTTTAAGTTATCACAGTTCGACTGTAGTAGGAATTTACAGAATCGAAATTCCGTGGGGATATCATTCATAAATCAGTTAAACAGTGAGAATCCTACATGCACCTGACCCTCGATTTACGCGAACGTCTATTCCACGTGGATTCGTTTTACGCGAATGAAAATCGCATAAATAGAGAAAGAATAACTGATGTAAGTTTGAGAAATACATATTCATTTTACACAGCCAAATAATAGAAATAATAATAATGATATTCCAGAAAGTCAAAGTATACCTTTGATAAAAGTATTAGGAATCTCATCGGTTCCCGGACTTGAGTTTTTGCAATTTTTTAAGGTAGACCCTAGACCTTCGAAGGTGATTTCGACGTTCAACTATTGTAGAAATCAAAATAATACACTTAATTTAATCAACCATCCACAAATAAGAAATACACAGTACAATCATATACATAGATAATCATCTGCATAATTTAAAGTAGTTGCCAATGACCCAATGAGGTTGATGCAACCTAAAATATACAGTAAAAAAAGTACATTGTATTCGGTGTTACTAAATTCAAATCATGTAAATAGACATCGTGCATAATACAATAACTACCGCGTAAATGGTGTTCTAATTTACCGCATAAATCGAGGGTCAAGTGTAATCATTTTGAAAAATTCTAGAAGAAATATTAATATTTTTGAAAGAAAAATTTTTGGAACTTTCCAGCTTGCATTTTATTGGTAATAAACCATTGTGACAATGAAAAAGAGGACCGCTTCCGAGAGGCGAGTCTGATGATTTGAATTTAGAATATTAACTTAATCTCGTTTTATTCGAGGATCGCTAAGCGTACAATTCTATAGTTATAAACTGTCTTTACTCTCTCTCTCTCTCTCTCTCTCTCTCTCTCTCTCTCTTCTCCCCCTTCATCTCTCACGCTCTTTGTCCGTATTGAATTTATTGATTTGATTGTCCTCGCTTTGAGCGAATTCCGCTGTATTGTTCCGATGCACTTTTTCCTCACTCACTTATCCGAATAGGAGGCGAAGTAGATCTCGAGAACTCTTCTGTGATGCAAACAGCCCGATACTTTTAGGTATTTTTCCGAAAAATTTGGAAAATTTCTCCTTAAGAAGTAATGAACATTACTTTTATTATCTGCGAATAGAAGAATTGGAGAAAATTATAATTGCAGTTATATTGTTATTATCAATACTCTCATTTATATTCCTATTGACAGGATTAATTGATGGATCAAATTTCAGTTGCCGATCTTTCTGAATAATGACTACTTTATTCCTTGTAATAATTACATTATTTAGATGTGAAAAGAATGACAGAATTTAAAAATCCATTGTGGCTTTTTAATGGTTTATATATGTTACTTTGGGAAAAAATAATTCCGTACTAATAATTAAATCCTCGTTAAAAACTTCTCTAACAGTAATCACTTTCGATATAAAAGTGAGATCCTCAAAATTGTGAAATGTTGATACAGAAGTTAAGTGAAACTTCCAATTATAGCCATATTCGTTTAATCAATCTCTTTATATATCATTGTAAAGTTGCAATTCAGTATGATGAAATAAAAAATATTAACATACTCTCGATTAAAATATTATTTATAGGTGTTGCAAGGTGATTGTAGGCGAAACAAAACAATGAATAAAACGTGCGCCTCTTTCTTTGTTTTGTTACAAACATTACATGAACGTAACAGTTTGGAAAACCACGCTAAAGTCAATCAATGAAAAATATAATATATAAAATACGAAAAAAATCTGCGTTGCATGGAAAAAATGTTAAACGAAGAAGTGTCAAGTGGGTGGGTATTGTATTCTGTTCCGAAAACGAAACCGTAAATATTTACTGACCCCTTTTGGACGACACTGAGACCCTGACCAGGAAAGTAGCAATCGTAGCGTCCGCCACGAGATAATCTACGAAGATAAATGGTACGGATCGTAAAAACATTTCTGTTGGGGAGTTCCGTACACGATTTAATCTGTGGTATTAATATACGCGGTGCGTGTTTCGACGTCAAAAGGGAGGCCCGATAAGAGTCGGGAAGCTTGAAAAGAAGCCCTTTGAAAGAGCCAGCCATGTCACGTGCACGGTCCAGCGACGAATAATATGGAATGGTTTTTTCCCGGAGAAAACTGTTGCGGGAAAAGCGAAGCAAACGATAGCTACCATAATGATTTGATTATTACATAATGGTGCGTGAAGTCGTTTATTTTTAAAACCCTAAAATAAGTGCAATTTCTTTCGCGTGTGGAGGAAGTTTTGTAACACGGAATTAGCGAATATTAACATTGAGATGTGAATTAAGAAATAATTGACAATCGTTTAACATTTTAGTATAGAAAAAATTACCTGTAATTTTGAAGTTATAATGAATTGAAATGTTTGCGATATTCAAATAATTATTCTATTTCATTAAATGTAAAATTTATGAGTTTAATAGATTATATTACACGTTGCAAGAATATATATAGTTAATTATATAATTTATAATTTCTTCTTTTTAAAGTGAATAGTAGCAGATTAAAGTACTCATAGGTCGTGAGAAAGTATTCATTTCCATAGATAAATAAATCATTTGTTTTAAAAGTTTATAATATTTATGGAATAGGGGGAATAAAATGTTACTTCAAACAATTTGTACGTCATCATTATGACAAAATGATCATCTAAACATAATAGAAAGGCCAAGAAAGAATAGATTACTGCTTTATAAATAAACTTATTAATTACTTAAATTTGTATAGCATTAAAAGTGACATATATTATTATTGTTGTTGTTGTTGTTGTTGCTGTTGTTGTTATTATTATTATTATTATTAAAGTAGTGTAACATAAAATAGTATAAGCTGTTTCCGAAATAATGGTATAGCCGCGAAAGAAATTATTCTATGTGGAAAACAAATTATAAGTAGAAAATATAAAATAACATATTTTATCAAATTTTTCATTTTCAATGTAACCATATTTGAAAATTTATGATGGTTTGGATACTGGTTTCGATGTTTTTGTTTCGCAGTTATTGATATTTTAAAAGCATTCAGTATTTGAAATGATCTTGAAAATAAATAGTTTCAGTTGAATACTGTAATAAATGTCTGAAGAAACTGGAAATAATCTATTGTTACAATTTTTATAGGGATTACATATTAATCGTATTAAATGCTCAGTAGTTCTAGTGTTAAGAGGGATAGACTAATATGTCTATCCGTGACTTACCGTTTCCCCTTGTTACTGTCCGTACGTGTCGTACTGTTTTGACTTATTTTTACATCTATATTCACTCCTTTCCTAGTTTCGTTATGACTTTTCTAGCACCATGTATAGATATATCGTACATAATATAAAATACACAATAGTAAAATATTACATTGCAGTTAAATTATTGAAAACATTTATAGTAGACAATACAAATACCACAAATTTACATTACACTATCCCAATAACCAACGTTCAGTATTAATTAATCACGATACTTCAAGCGAGAGTGTTAAACATATCTCACCCCCTTTATTGTCTCCCTTCAGCCCTTGAAGCGTGTGCGTACAGTTCATTCGCACGTCGTGCGACGGGCGGAACTGCCAAGTTGCGTACATCGTCGGCGGTTCATAAACGTTTTACGACATTGATATCGTTCCATCTATTCAGCGTTTGGTTTTAGCGGGCTCGGCGCGAAATGTTCGCTGTATTCAAAAGAGACGAGCAGCAGAGAGAGAGAGAGAGAGAGAGAGAGAGAGAGAGAGAGAGAGAGAGAGAAAGAAAGAAGGAGAGGGGGGAGAGGGAGAAGGAGGATAAAAAAGGGAAGCGTGGAAGAAATGACAGAAAAGGGGGCGGTGGCCCTTCGACGGGAGGGTGCACGGAGGGAATAACATAAAAATGTTGGCGGAGATCCAAAGAGCTTGCCAACTCTCAAACGACTACTAAATCAAAATACCTAGCCGGGTCGGCGTACCAGCCGAGTTAAATTTTATTCCAAATCCTTTTATCGCGAAACCTATTTCCCCGAAAAAATGTAAATCTTGGTTACCCGGCCGCCGTTCTGCGCGCGCAACTCTCGGCTCTTTCTTTCAAATCGGCCATTTCTTCTTCCGTAACAGCACCCAGGACGAAACTGTCGTGTTACGGTACTGTTCCTCCTCTCGTTCTCTCCTCGGCCCATACTTTATTCTCTCTTTTAAGGTCGTCGCGTACTCTCTATGCGTATATCCGGCCGAGAGGGGCGTAACATTAAATCGCGTTCTAAAAGTACCGTTGAAACGAAAAAAAAGGGAAAAAATACGGGAGGAACCGGGGTAAAATACGAGCCACGAGCAGCTGTTCCCCTTATTTCGAGAAACAAACTTCCCCGTGCTCGCACGTTTTATTGTTTCGGATTATACACCCCGCGCGAACGATATAAGGTCGAATATGGAAAATTCGCAGCCCGCGACACGTAACCGGATAACTTGCCGATTTCGATACTACCCGGATGGCTGCAGGTGTTGCAACTTTCGCGCTCGCTCTTCTAGGATTATTTATTTAAACGACTTTATTGCGCATGAAATAAAAGGCGAACTTCCGGGCACCGAGAATTTTTTACTGATATTTGTTGTACGCTTTCTGATGGTGCACGGCGAGAGGAGCACTGTAATAGGTGTTTTGGGAATGGCATACTTTCGGGTTGAAAGTTTTGATCTTGTAAAACGATAGAGTACTTGTGTATTATACGGAGTACCCTTGTTTCGTAACTGAAGGTCGTGCTGGTCAGTAGTTTGAGTTAGATTTGGGTTAGTATTTATTTAATATCATAACACATTATTAATACTTCAATACACGGCAGTTTGTGGTATGAAATACGCCAAATATGGCACGTTTTATTGAATCATTTAGTGAAAATGAATTTAATATTACTTTATTTCACGGCACGTAAATTAAAGAAACATATTCTTTTGAAATAGGCATGGATATAAATCCATTTAATCAATAGTTTCTGTTAGTGTGATAATATTCATAACACGAGCCCATATGCGAGGGTACTTTACAAAAAGTACACATATATGTTAACTGCAGTTGCCACGTTTTTTGTGAGCATATTCTATTATTATTATTATCATTCTTATAATTACTCTTATTATTAATATTTTATTTCTTCAGAACGAAGGTAGTTCATGTAATACGTAAGTACTAACGATAGTACAGGATTTGCTGAAAAAACAGCTGTATTGCTTGATTCAGAATTTATTCGAGAGAATTATGAATCACAATCTTCATTCTTCCGTGATAAACTGTCTTAAGGTGGTAGAGATCAGTGAAACGACCTGTATATTGAAGTGATTTAGGAGCTATGATCAACAGATAGGGTAATTCCGAGGGAAATGGCCCTATGGGAAAGGTGGCTACTTTCATTTCCTTATGTAAATAATTGATCCAATTATTATTACAATTGATGCTGTTCCATTTGTAATTTTAACTCTTGCTGATTATTTTGCAAGGATGTAATTAAAGTTTGATTAAAGATCAAATCTGGTGTTCTAGTTCGTTTACTTTTCATTTAAATGCGCTTCAAAGAAATACGGCCATCTTCCCTGATATTACTCTATAGTAATTTATAATGTATAATAAAATAAAATAAACAATAATATAAATTTAAAAAACTGTATACTCATCGAACATATTGAAAAACTGTAAAAATTCTGAACTTACTAGAACGTGAAAATTAATGCCACGAGTTATTGAAATGTATTTAATTCTTTGAAACAACGAAATGCATCCATTAGTCACTTTTTTACTTTTACGCTCCACACTTAAAGGAAAAACGAAAATACTTTTACTTTAATATCATTTTATATACATCATTTTTTCATTCTACATTCATTCACACAACATTCATTTAAATAATTCCGCTGTACAACAAACTGTATCTTTCTTCCTCTTTCTCCGTTCTCCGTTTTTAATCAATATTAATTTAAAAAGAAGTACTTCCGTAACTGAAAAAATTGTATATTTGTTAAGTATAAAAACTGTGTAAATGTTACTTGCGGGAAATTATTCTACAAACCCTCTCGGATACAGTGCTGTATATTTTTACAACGCTACAAATATTCAAACATTATATATGTAAACAATTTTTAAATCGAACGATATATCCGTCACGCATCAGTATTTGCGGGTATTTTTGAGTTTATTTTGGAAAATAAAAATGCAGGACGACATGTAACTGCTCCTCACAATAGAACAGATCGTGTTTGTGCTAAATTCCCCAGACCATCAAGGCTACACCAGGGATTTTGTTTTCGATTGAGGAAGTAATATATTTTCGCAAGACACGAAATGGCAACAATGATCCCCAAAGCCAAGGAGCTACCTACGTCCTCCTCCGGATAGCGATGTTGCGCTAAGGGGAGCATCGAGTGACCGTCGGTGTTGAGAATCACTTGTGGACCAAGTGCAGGCGGAACAATTTTATTTCCTCGGTCGAAAATAAAATCTGCGTTGTAGCTGTATTTGATTGTTCAAAATTTTCTCTGTAGGATGGTGTAGTTACATTTTTATCTCAGACCATCAATTTTCAAAATAAATTGAACAGTATTTGAAAGAAAGATATATTGTCCACTGACTTTAAACATGATTTAGATATGTTAAATATTCATAATATTATGAAAATATTACATCCTTCTCTTTGAGATAATCACTGGAATTATTTTCTGTGAAAAAAGCTTGTAAGTATAAAATTTATAGTTAACACATAAATCATTTTTAACACTAGGTTTACAGGCATTTATTGTACACTTGATTCTATTATTCCTAAAAGAATTGATGCTCGTTTATTTAGATTGTGGAAACTGGAGATTTGATAGTAAGTAATTGGGGTACATGTCAGTGTGATCGCATCAATCAAAATCGGCGTAAACATTTACAAAATAATATTTCTAAAATCCAGTATGCGTCAATTTGACGCGTTCCGTAAACCTAGTGTTAAAGTAGAAAAGTAATTTTTACATTTAAATTAAAATCCTCATAAAACGAATATATCGGAGTATAAGGGTTTTTACAGGAATTGCCTATTAATTATTGTAACATAAGATATGCATTGACAGTGTTGTTACTTGATTAGATTTTAAATTAGGTTACATTTAAATACTGTTAAAGGATATTGCACAGTTATGTTCAAGTGTTTGGAACATCTTACGATTAAGTACTCTTTAAATAAATATTTTATTGTGAATATTATTCTGTTACAGCAATAAAGCGATTCTTAATTTTGATTAAAGTTTATTGTTTAGAAACGTAATGTATCAGCAAAAATCCAAATAGCGTAGTGTACTTAAACGTTTCTGATCGACAGTGTATTTTCAAGCAAACTGTCTTTCCATACATTGCTTCGTAAATGTTTGAAAGGAACGTGTACGTTGCAGAAATAATTAATATCGTTGATAGAATAGCTGCATAAATAACTGAACTCCTGCATTATTTCGATATTTATAAGTAAGTCCTCTGTTGATATATTTAACCGTACTCCTGTTTATCCACTGGCAGTAGATCAAGTTTCTTTTTCGCGTACGTGTGAGCTCGTGTGCTCGTGTGCACGCCAGATATAAAGCATAATGTTGAATTGCATATTGAAAACACCATCGTATAGAAGAGGCTTTGCTTTTATTCAATGGCATTCACGTCGCTCCTCTCATTCATAAGTAAATTTTCTTTCTTCTCGTGAAAGCTGAGCGTTATAGAATTTTTCGAATTTAATACAAGATGTTTCACAGATTTCTTGCTTTAAAAGAAAAAAAGGACAAATTATCTTTAGCAATACAAACAGTGTTATAATTTGTGGACAAAGGTTTGTCCGTTTCTAAATTCCTTATCACTTGTTTATTTACTCAAGTCCAATAACTTTGTTTGTCAGTGGTATATTCCTTGTTTTTAATAATAAGGAAAAACTTTATTTGCAAAAGTAATACGGTACTCAGAGAGCCACAACAAGTCATTTGTGTTTGCAGCTAGAGAATTTTTAAAAAATGTCAATGTGGCCTCTCTTTTTAATAGAATGCTATAGTTTTTCCACTTTTATTCGAACTGCTGTTGTAAAAGATATTTTCAGTGATCCATGGTCGAAGGTTACAGAACTTTAAATAATCATATGAATGTAACATTTCGTCACTTACATTATCACAACACAACTGTTCCGGCACGGTTTATTTGGTTAAGATACATATCAAAAAAAAACGGCAGCTCAACGACCTAAACCCTGAGCGCACAGCCACCGGTACCTTTGCAGGTCAGAAGGGACAACGTACCTCCTACCTCCACTACTAGTAATGTGGGCGTAGGTTAAAAAACTATAACTAGCAACACCCCGAGCGTTTTAGCCTTCTGATTTGTCACTAAGGACACCGCCCTATCTCAGTATTTTTATATATATAGAGAGACATTGAGAGACATGACAGACAGACAGACATACATCACAAGTTCATAACAATCACGCTGTACTCACTGGACAACACACACACACTTTAACTTTGTAAACATATACACATTCCTTTCACTCAATATTAAACAAAATACAGTCCACTTTCGAACGAGAAAAGGAGAAGCCTTTTTTCATCACATCTATTTCACACAAGGTTAATTCGGCGTGTGAAAGAGTCACGCCACGTCCATTATTACTGCCTGGACAGCGTGCACGAACAACAACAATCACTTCACTGCTGAAACAATAAAAAACTGAACATTTGAATTTTATATAATTCTTTATATCTCTCGCAATTTTCGTTAAAAAATTCGATATTCACATTTAGAAATTAGAATCATTTATGTAACTGTAATTATCAGTGAATATAATTACATAGTGTATTAATTGATACAAACACAAACATTCAAAGTTTAAAAAGTTCACTAGTTGTATTTATTGATTATTAGAGTAAAATGAATAATTCTATTACCTACATATATACAGAATAGAAACAGATGATTATATCGAATTTAATTAAAGTTATCTATTGAAACTAATAAATGACTTGTTAATGTCAAAGTAGGTATTTGAAGTCAATTGTGAATGCAACCAGAAATGACTCAACGAGGCACAAAGCAATGTTGACGCCTATTAACGAGAGCTTGGTCGTGTTTTCAACCCGCGTCTTCTCTAATACCGTGCATTTGAATAACAAACATCTGTGCCAAGGCGATCGGAGCTCCTTAGTCTTCAGTCGGATTACTGTTGCACCGTACAGTCGAGTACAATAATACCTTCCAGATCAAATCCTGAAACTTACCACTTCCAAAGCTATTTGGCTTTTCTCGTGAGCCGCTCGTACACAGTAGGTTAAAAAAGTATTAAGTTCCTCATTTCTTTCATAATCTTTTCACAGTAAAACACTTACATGTTAGTGCTTTGTAGGTTTTTTAGTATTTTATTCTTCATGGATACGTTATTACTTTAAAAATTATGTTATATTAACATTTAACAGACGCGAGACGTAGATTTACATATTTTTATGCCAACCTAATATTTTGTAAAGCACTATACTAATAAGAAATACTAGACATGAAAATAAATAGTTTCTCAAAATTGTATTAATAATGATGCTAATTTAATAAACCAGTAATGATTTAAAGACATGCTTATAGATTTTATATCGTTTCTTCAAAAATTCCTGGAGAAAGATAGACAAGACACCACCCGTCCAGTAAGTGTTAACTATGACATTTTGTTTAAAAAATCTTGAATTGTGTGCTCAATAAAATTAAACAATGAAATGTATACTCGTTAAACGCAAGAAAAATACACCTATCATATATTCAAATAAAAAGCTAAAGCAAAACAAAGAAGAATTACACGTTTATCTGAAGAAATATATAATTTATCATTGAAAAAATCAGTATCGTTTTGAATTTTGAGCTGACGCGTATAATCATCAAACACAATTAACTGGTTGGAAAATAATATCAAGAAATGAGAATTCCCTGATTAAAAAGTTATTAGCATAAAAGTAATCTGCGTGTTTTTATTTAATCAATCATTTAGATAGTTTTTCTCTGTTACTAAAAATAAGGAAATACTGTTGGAAGAAAATGAAATATAATGATACTATAGTAATATGAAAAAATTGTGAATGAAATTGAACGATGTGAGAGTAATAAGATACGAATACTAGGAACAATTTATTTTATTAAGTGTTCAATATTATGTACGCCCCCATTCAGACATTGATACACACGACCAGTGAGCCATTGAATGGCATTTCTCCGTGATTCACTGTGCAACGATCAGTCTGAATTCGTCCATTCATGTTATCCTTTGTTGTAGGACGTTCATTATAAGCAATACATTTTAAAGATTCATACAAAAAATAATTTAACACGTTGAATGCTACGGGGGTCACCGATGATCTCCGACCAAATTGAATTACTATAATTCAGTCAATTCAACGATGATTGATTGCAAACATTTTTATATTATAAATAATACTATATAATGCGGCGATACTTAGCAAAATTAACGTGCAACAATAATAAAACGATTCAATGAAATAATTTGATATTTTGCGTATTTTGCTGCATAAAATCGTGCGACATTCAACGTGTTAATAAAGATTTTCCAGGTGACCAATCTGGTCGCGCAGTCATTCTATTGAATACTTAAAAACGTAGGGTGATACAATTTATGTTTATATTTTATGATATATACTTTGTTAAACTTATTTTTTCTTTCATACAATATATCATTGAAGTGAGTTTGATGTTGACTGTGACATCAGGTTATGAAGAGACACAGATATTAATATGGAAAAAATGATGAAAGTCTTGAAAGAATATTCAACATAATTATAGAAGGACTTTTCTTTATTTATCATAAGATACGCATCTTGTAACGATATGGATTCTTTTTACTTAAAAGCAGAAATAATTTAGACATTCAACATGTAATAATGTTCTATAGATATAAAACCAAGAAACCATTAACTTTGAACTTCTTTGTATCAGAAAAGTACTATACTACCACTGTTTCGTTCGAAATAATGTCATCGCTGATGGTACGTTGAATGGCAACCTATGGCTGTTAGATACGTGAACATAATTTTGTATAAAAACCACGTCTGAAAGAGTTAATATTTTTATTTTTAAACATTTGAAAAATAAATTGGTTTCGGAGTGATAACGACAGCAAACGCTTACACCGCTTTTTTCATACATCAAATCGCTGGCTACCCCTGAACTTGCCTCGGAGTTCCTTCCAAGATAATTAATGATAGAGGACGCAACGGGGGAAGGGAAAAAAGTCTAAATAGATTCGTACACGATTAGCGATCACGGATCCATTTGGGGTTCCCGAAGTGTAGGAGGAAAAAAAAAGAGAAATCGTTGAGGAAGAACGTTGACACAATTACACGACGCTAGTTGATAGATGAAGACTCAAAGGAAATAAAAAGAAGGTATGGCAGAAGGGCTGGGAAGAGACACGGAACCGTTTGGTTATCGTGCGAGGCGTGAGAAAGAAAGAAATGGTTAAAGCTGTACAGATTAGCTAGAGGGAGGATGGATATTGACTCACGAGATGAATAAAAAAGGATAAGATTGATGCCGCCAAGTAAATCGTTTGTTACAAGTAACAAAGGAACTGCAAAGGTAGCAAATCATTTTCATGGTGCAACATTATTTATTTGATTGGAAGCTGGTGGCACGAAAATAGCAAAATAGGTTAACATTGTGTCAAAGAAATATCATATAGAAAAAAATGTTGTTGATCATATATAGTTTGTAAAATGATATAAAATTGAATTTTTAAATATTACTTTTCTTAGATTATGTTGTGAGAAAAGTAAAGATTAATATTGGTATAATAAATTCTGAAGATACATGATAATCGTGGTTGTATATTTACTAACTTAAAAGTGGAAATACATGAAATTATAATATGAATAGCAAAAACGGTGCTTCCTATGTATTCTAAAAGTGCTTATATAATTCATATCACTCATACAAGTAATTATAACAGGAATGTAATGAGAACAGTTTCCATTTTTAGCTATGCAGTAGTCAGAATTTGTTGTGCTGCTGTAGTAATTTCTGTTACTAAATTCTTAGTTTAAAATTTGTTGCTACTGTTAATTGAAATCATACATTTATCTTAAATTATAAACATTCACAGGATTAAAGATTGTAATTACACTCAATACAATGCCATTTTTAATGAAATTTTATATATTTCTAGTTTCATTAAATATTCTATTAAAAATTTTAATTTGTGTAAACATTTGAAGTCTATTTATAACTTTGACAGTGCTAAATCTTCAAGGTGACTAGAACTGGCACTGAGCACTGCCAGAAATTGTGTGTAGTTGGCCAGAAACGGTAAGACATAAATTGTTTACTATTCTGTAATTTGTTAATTATGTAATCATCTTCTTGTATAACGGTAAAGTAGTTTTTTAAAAATCGAAGACAAAATTTTCTTATCATTAAAATTCTATCTGTGATTTAATTTAGGATTTAATTCATGAATAAACTTCCAAAAATCAGTTATTAATTTTATAATAGAATGTAAATCAAATATACTTTTTTTATCAAATTTAATTAGTACATCATATGGAAAAAATAAAGTATCTACCACAGTTTAGATATTTTGCATAAAATAATAAGAAAAGAAAATAGTACTGAGAGTGAGTGATAAAATGTATTTCCTTTTAAGAAGAAATATTGAATCGAATCAGAACGACGAAGGAAAAGGTTATTAAGCTATGTAGTAATTTCAAAATGAGCTACAAGTGTATTATAATTATTCATCGAGGAAAAGTAGTCATTTCGATAAAAAATTCTGTATAGATTGCAATAACTTTCAGTGTAAAATGTACTGTAATAATAAGTCTCAGATGGTTCTAAAATGATAACTAACTAACGTGAAAATAATTAAGTGATGGAAGAGGAACATAACACAGTTTCTAAAAATTATTTAATAACACTTTGAAATGTGATCGCACTAAAGATAACAAATTCTACTTGGAGGACTCATTAATTAATTAAATTTGTCTGAGAAAATTCTAACACTCATTTTACCTTTCATGGTGTTTTTACATAGAAGTTAACTTTTTCCAGATAAAAATGATTCGTTTTATAAAATTCAAAGTTGTGGCTACGAAAAATAAATATTTCTAATATTTAAAACACAGAAACAGTAGATTAACATATATTTTTCATTATAATCATCATTTTCATTTTTAACATTGAGTCTCATTATACACAAGAATATTCTTAACATTTAAATGATTTCTCTTATTTCTAAGAAGAGGAACCAGCTAAATTTAGTTGGTATGCTATGAACGCAATAAGATAATAATATAAGGATTTAAAAGTTGAAAGAAATAAGAGGTTTCCTATAAAAGAAATCCATAATTAAAAAATCCTCCTCCCATCCAGGTTTCATTTCAATATCAACAATTACAATTGCCGCAATACTTGTTAAATAATACCCACTTTATCCACATACTATCCAAAGTTCAAAGACTTAAATATCAATATTACCGAATATTATTAACTGCGCAAAAGGGAAATAAGTTCTATAATTTCAAACTCACAGCTTCACATTTAACGCCACATTTGCTCCACCAGATAATACTATCTCTCTCTGATAGCATTCTTACAACCAGAAGTTTCCAGACCAACAACTACTTGTTTAGCTAGTTTCCCAAACATGGCGGGCACCATCTTCGATTCAATTCCAACGATTTCGTGCGATCGTTCCGAAAATCGTCGTTAAGTCGTTTAAAGGCAGCGCAATGTAACTGAAGCGGGCACGCTCGGATAAACCGTCATTGCCAGTAGACCGGAACGAGCGTTCATTTAGATTAGGAATCTTAATACAGCAGTTATCTCCCAACCTCCTTGTCCTCTTTCTTTTTCCCCTTCCTGGGCTCATCTTCCTTCTCGGCTGTCGTGCTAGCTGAGTTTTTGTCGCTGGCGTTTCTCCGTTCTTTACTTCAAGACGGAATGGCGGCCTATCTAGATAAGGAGCCAAGGCGCTCTTATTTTTCGTCTTAAAAGAGTTCGCTCGCGTTACTTCCCTCTCCCCCTCCTCCCAGCCCTTCGCTGTCGCCACCTCTTTTCTCCTTTCCCTTTTCTCTCCCTCTCTATCTCTCTTTAACGTCCTCCGCCCTCTATCCGTAAACTTCTTCCTTTCGCGATCCTGCGAGAAGAAAAATCGTGGAAAACCAGGGGAAAAACCGGGCCTCTGGTGACACTGGTGAAATCCTTCCTAGGCGTGGCTTTAAAAGCCTCCAGCTACGGTACCACGGTTTTTACCGGTGCTTGGTTTTTCCAACGCGTCCCACGCGCCTTTTGTCAGGTATTGTGCGTTTTCCTTTCGTTCGCGGTTTTAATCCCCCGCGTGAGGAAGTCGTGCGCTCGCTAATTTCTTCATTTTCTCTTCACGCTCCACTGATTTTCGTGTTTGCCGCTCGCCTCGTTGTGTCAGGTGTCTTGGTCAAATGAAAATACTGAAATCGGTCCTTCCCTTTTTAGTAGCGTTGAAGGAAATTTTCGAAAAATCAATTTTCTAGAGTACCTTTGTCTGTGTGTATCGTTATTTGGCTCTATGCCTATGGGTGACAGCGTTAATGTTGCTTCGAAACCACCGAATCTATTTAGAAGAACTTTTGCAGGTGCATTATCAAGCGTAAATTAAAAATTGAATTATATAAGAATATATTAAAAATTAATTATTTTATCGAGAGGATAATTAAATTAGTTTATATATTTACTTTTTTGATTTCACATCATAAACAAAATTTTAAATGTTCTGGAGATTTATTATCATTACAACTGAAATTTCATATTTGTGTTAAAACTTTCCTCGAACAATTCTATTTTATTTAAGTAGTATTTACATTAAGTTAGTTTGCTCTAGAATACAGTGGAGAATTCCTACAAAATATATACTTTGTTAAATATTTGTATAAGTCGTAGATCAAAGAGGTAGGTAACAGCGACCACGCGCATAAAGAGCTACAAAGGGTAATTACGTTCGAAGGTAATCAGTATATTTTGCTTAACGCTAAAACTACCGAGAAATTAAATTAACTTTTTGAAATTCCTGTATAGAAACTCCAAGAACGCATCTATTGAGACTTCAATTGATTTACAATTCAGTTTACTTATTGTTAAACATTTGTCATCTTTTTAATAATTACAAAATAACTACAAAATTAACATGAAATGTGGATATGATGAATTTCTACTGGCATGTTAACCCTTTTAGTATCTTAAAGCTTAAGACTATGTTTAATGAATATACACGCCATTTTAAAACCTACAATAAGGCTAACTGTTTTGACAATTAATCGTTCAATTTCTTGAATGAACATGTAATTCTTGTTCATTTTGTTTTAGGTTTGTGTTTTAGTACGTGTTAGGTGCATTTGTCCTGCGTTCGATGCGTACATTCCTTAATATATTAGTTTCAATATTAAAAAATCGTGATAAAATTCTTTTAAACGTCGAACATTACCATAACATTCTGAAATTTTCCAAATTTTTAGACATATCCAATATAACATGAAATTCTAAATGATTAAAGCTTCTAAGGTGACCAAAACGATCCGATCGAGACCCGATTAATCAACGTTTATCCGTAATGTGTATCACTGATAGAGTTTCGCTTCCAAGTGAATGCAGGTGTCAAAAGTATCCCCTAAACTAACTGCGAACTGTTTCTCCGATGCAGACGCGCGGCATAAATTTGCGGCCGGCTAGAGTCTCCAAGAAAAAGGACACGCACCGTGGCCCGCTATAGCGTGGCGCTATACCGCTCCCGAGTTCCGCGTGTATAGGTAGACATTGCATCGATAAAAGTATCCTCGGATCGGAGAAGTTGCTTTTATTGCGGCGACGTTATTTTTCTATTGCTATTGAAATAGGTACTCAACGAAAGATGCTGATGTCGCTGCAATGCGGCAGAGAACGATAAAAATCTCTGAAGTTGCTTTTACCGGTATAATGGCGGAACGTACTCTTTTTATACGATACCGGAGAAAACGGACGATCATGTACGGCAGTTCGTTGGAACTTTTTCGTTACATTCTCGATACCTACTGCCAGCTTGTACGTGCCCGCTATTAACGCTAGACATGTTGTCGTTTTGCGAGACCGTTGCAGGAATGGCACAATTTGCTAGAAATATAATCAGATTCCGCACAATAGGATTGTTTCGATTTCGCGATTTCATTGGACATTCGATACACATTATCGCTGGAAAATATTCGATCAGTTACGGTGATCGCGGTATAAAGGAGAAAGGAAAATACGAGACACCGCGACGTACTGTTTTATGGATGTTAGTTTAGTTTTATTGTTCAATTACGCGTTCGCTTTAATTCTGTAAGAATTCCGCGGTTCGTTTGAATTTTTCACACTGAACGTATGAAAATCGTGGTACGCCTAACGGAGATCAAACATTTTTAAATGTTAGCGTTAATTGCTATTTTACATTCAAATACTGCGGTACGTAGAATAATGCTTAAATTCATTTTGATTTTTATATATTTAACGCAGTATTTATTTTACATGAGAATAAATATTTATGTTCATGTGGTTTTATATTATGAATATTAAATTTTTGATGTCACCTTTTTAAATGGAAACTTGATAATGCTGCAATATACGCAGGAAGTCATTTTTATACTCGCTTAATGTTTGTACTGAAAAATCTTTGTTTAATTATTATTCACTGTAATTAATTATGTATTTTTGAATTATGTGCAGCAATTTGAATTGTCTTTCGAATGTTTACCTACAGAAAACATTTCTTTTGCATTCTCTACTTTATTATGTGAAAATTAAGTTTAACCACTAAAATATAAAGCAATGCAAAATAAGTATTTACTTATAAAATATTTCATAACCCCTAAAAATCATTATTTAATATTTGTATATTTATAAATAATATATATTTCATATGTGTATATATTTAATAAATATTTCGTATTTCAATAAGTTGAAAATAATGTAAAATTAATAAGTTCCAATACTGTTCTCTTTTATAAGATATTTCATAACTTTTATTTGTATTGTCTGTTTCCAATTTCCAGGCTCATTGTAGTACCTATCATTAATATTGCGAAAGATTGAAAAGAAAGGAGATCTCGAAAGTTTATTTCGAATCATAAAATGAAAGATTTGTTCCAGAATTGAACCTATTGTCGAAGCATTGCACGCACAGCAGTGAAAGGTAGCATGGAAAGCGATTAAGCGGATAGACTAAACGATTTTAGTCGTTTTCAATGAAAGCGGTGCCGCGAACAATCATTTATACCATTGAATTGTATAGAACATCATTTGATTTATTGAAGTAATGTCTTGTAGAAATTGGACTGGAAGTAACATTAATAGAAGTACAAACATAAAAAACAAAACAAATTGAATAATTTTATTGTATTGTAAAGTAAATTTTATATTATCATTAAGTCAATTATATCTACGCTAGAGAAAATAAATTTCTATTCAAATCTAGTTTTTGTAAAATATTTCATAAATATTCAAATTTACATCAAACCGCTGGTTATAATATTTCTGCACCTTCGACTTTTACATGTAGCGTCAAAAAAATCTAAATAACTGCTCCATACATTTTCTGAAATTCTTGAAAACGTTTCCTCTGTATAATAAACTTTAGGTTTTTATTTAAAATAAATAAATAAAGCATTAATAGCGAATTTTCATCACGTCAATTATATGATTGATGAAATGTCAAAATTAATTTGTAGACAGGTATTGTAACACCATATTAAATAATAAATAGAATGCAGATTTTATGTATTTATAGCATTTAGAACAATCTAAAGCTCTGCATAATAAAATTTATTGTAATGTTTAATGAGGTTTCGATAGAATCGGTAATAAAATAAATAATCTCTTCTTTTGTTTCAAACCCTATAAAGTGTTACATACAAATTTTGATTTTGTTATTTAATATTGAAAATTTGCGAAATGAGCAGAAACTAATTGCAAGATTAAAAGATTAAAAACTGAAAATACAGATCATATTTGATACTTTAAAATATTGGTTGACTATACGCGGAGTTGTAGCCACACAATTAGCGCAATTCGGTTTCAATATATCAAGGACATGTCACGACTTTTACAAAATAATCAGGAAAATCCGAAATACATACAGCGATAATTAACAGGAAGTCTGTCCTCTGCGAACCGTTTTAATGCCACGTAATGACGCCTTTTGATTCCATCCGCTAGGACACATGTCAGAGATCACGTATTATTTTCTGTTAATAGAATTGCGGATTTTACGCAATTATGGTACATAGTACACGAAGCTAAATTAAATTCAATGTAGACATTTTCTTTATTTATAACATACCTTATTGCATTATTGTTCATTCCCATAGACATCCCTAATTTAGTCTCTTAAAGTAATGTCCAACAGATGAAACGAATGGTAACATATTATTATTAAACAAATACATTTAATATCTCATATATTTTTATTATTAAACGGTACAGCAAAAATTTTTTAACAAAACCATGTAACTAACCGATATACTTTTGTGACTAAGATAATACTTTAGAGTAACAACAAATTAGTACAAGTTTAATAGAATGAATTAAAAACAAAGAGAAATAGGAAAATATTAACATTGATAGTAGAAATAGATTTCAATATTAATATTAAAATAGTTTATTAAATATCAAGATAATGTGTGGTATAAATACATATTTATACATACAAAAATATAAATAAAACATAGAATGATCTCTTCAAGTTAATAGTGCGCGTTAATTATCGTGGCTGATATAGAAAAGCGTACCAGAAAATTTGGAAAATTAATTACTCGTATACGAATTTAAAAATAGGACATAATAAAATGGAATACAATAGTTGAATTATGAAACATGAAGGAATGAGAAATGAAAAAGGACAGAGCCGTTCGTGCCGTACACCCTATATTTATGTTCATAGCCCGCGTTATGCAGCCACGAAATGTAATTGGCTCCCCTATCAACTTTCACGGTTCTACTAACGTAGAAAATGTTATTGGACCACATATAAGATTCGATGAACCTCTTACTAGCTAATAAAGGACATTACTCAAAATCCATATTGAATTTACCTAACACCGATTTGGTTCAAACTTCACATATTAGTAGAACTGTACGTTTAACATCAAATTCTCGGAATTATATTCTTATTGGATTTTACCATCAAACAAGGGGAATATTAACCTGTTAACTGTGAAATTTAGTTTCAACAATTTCTCGTTCTGCGCGCAATAAGATCAAAAAGTGAAGTGTGTACTCGTCAAACGTAGGACGAATGTACGTAGGGTATATTTTAATGAAGAACTAAAGCATAACAAAGAAGAATTACATGTTTATCTGCAAAACTAAAGAATTCATCGTTGAAAGAATTAATATCATTCCAAGCTTTAAGATAACGTACATACTTGTCAAACGCAGTTAACTGGTTAAAGTACTAATTTCATGAAATGTATCAAATACTAATTCTTTATCAGAAATTACATTCATTTGAAGCTTACGTGAAGAATCACGAAGAAATCATTTTTGCGTAACGTATTTA
The DNA here is from genome assembly GCF_051020985.1 of Nomia melanderi. Lineage (NCBI taxonomy): Eukaryota > Metazoa > Arthropoda > Insecta > Hymenoptera > Halictidae > Nomia > Nomia melanderi. Next base: position 3,730,418 of record NC_134999.1, on the reverse strand, counting down.
CATTTCTCCGAGTACAAAAAAATAGAAATAATTAAAACGAAAATATAAAGAACAAAATTTACATAAAGCACACGATATGTATGAGAAATATATCATTATGTTATGTAAGGGTACGTCATAGTATTATTTTCCGTGCAGTGAAACATAAAATTTGTACCTTCATGCACTCGTAGTATTTATATTTCATCGTGTTTTTAATTTATGAGAGGAGTAATGTGCAAGCGCTCACAAACGGTGAAATGTGGATCATTTATTATTCTTTAACGCTTCAGCTACTGGAGGTTATTTAATAATCTTTTATAACCTCTAAAGGTTCCTGAATAAATTTTTCAACATCACTAGCACACTACAACCACAGATTAATAACCTCTTTTAAGTAAAATAATATAACAATTTCCTTTGAAGTTCTTATGTAAAAGAAATTATTAAATTACTTCTTAATGTAACATCGGAAAGTGTTTTAATTGACTTTCGATAAGTAGACAAAGCGATAATTTCTTAATTAGCTAATGTTTGTTTTTACGTTATTTGTTAATTACCTGTATTTTAAAACTGAAGGTATTGTACAATCTATTACAATATATTTTCTCGTCAATAAACATTCAAAATATAAATCTATTTCATCAATGCAGATATATTCAATATGAATATTGATGTTGTTTATTATAAGTTATTGATTTCTGGGTGTTTTATGCCTTAATATGGCGACGTAATTTGACATTTTATTATCACGTTTGTAATCTGTACCATTTAAAATATATAATTTATTCAAATTTGTATATTGCTGAATTAAATAATCCGGCACTCTTACTGTACAGAGTGTCCAAATTCATGAAGGACACTTCTTGGCAGTAAATACTACACATGAAACCAATAAAGAAGGTTCATATAACCATGTGCTCTGTTCAACCTTGTTCTCGAGTTATATCGAGCTTTATATTGGTATAATAGCGGAACCAATTCCATCTATCTATTTATTAATACTAGAACTACTGCACCCGTCAAAATGCAGAGTTCCAATTTTCTTATTTCTCAATTATCGATATCTTAGAAGCATTAAATACGTGAAATGATCTCAAAAGTAAATAGTTTTACTTGAACATTATAACGAATACATGAAGAAATCGAAAAAATTCTATTGTTACAATTTTTATAAGAATTACATATTAATCAGATTAAACGCTCGATTGTATTATTGTTCAATAGACCTCTGTGCAAGATTCAATATACCACTAAAACCAGTTGGAAAAATGAAAATTTAACAATACAAACTTGAAACTCATCTTTTACGAAAACGGAGAATCATTATGAAAAAAAAGCCACGAGGGTTGCTCATTTCTAGGTATGTACTATAACATGGATAGTGTTTCATTTAAAAACAGATTTTTATGTTTTCCCCTCTCCCCGCGAGACACCCGGTATATACGATTTCATAAAGAAGCACATTGAAAGTCAGGAAAATCCTAAAAGTGTCCAGAAATGTTGCACCCGCTGCGATCAGTGTTCGATTTCTGGGCCGGTAAGGCAGTTGACTGGGACCATGAAAGGTCCACATAGTGTTCTATTCTTATAGCTCGACTGTGTTTACGGTCGAGGGATTTTGAAAGGAGCGGGAAGAGGATGTTAAAGCAGAGACAAGACTGTGATCGAGAGTAAACATCGACGGAGCGTGGAAATCCGGAGAGAGAAAGGGAGACAGGAATGAAAGCCAGTTGGAAAAAGTACTGAGGAAAAAGAGGGAGCTATAGCTGGGACGAGAGAGAGGGACGAAGAAAAAAGTAATTAATTTCGTCACGCCAATTCTATTTGCTCGACGTCGCTTCCAACCCCGCACATTCGTCATCGTGCGTCCACAAAATTATTCGAATGGCAGAGGTGAAAGAATCCACTCCTGCATACCGCATGCGGAAGCCGTTTGCGGGAAAATTGAAGGTAGACCCGCGACGGGTTTAATAGCGGACAGATTGTCCAGCCTGCTCGTTCCAGTTACCGATAATTCGCTGACGCGATATTTCGTCCGGAAAGAGAGATCGTTGAATTTGTCTTTTTATCGACTGCAACGCGGCAGCGAAGAAAATTATGCAGTGACGTTTAAAAAAAGAAACCTACCCGATCGTCCTGATATGTCGTCGATTTTAGGCAATCGAATTGAAATGAGTTCACCCAGCGAGTAGAATCGAGTAATTACTGTATCATGTATTTGACAAAGCAGTTCTTAACACTAGAACTACTGAGCAGTCAAATTGTCTTTTTTCAAATTTCTCTGTAAAAACTATATAGTGTTTAAAAACAAAAAGTTTAATAACTTTTCCGTAACTTTTTCCTGTTTTTAACAAACTGAATTGTTATGTTCCAATGAAGTTTACATCAACTAGGAACTTCATTAATGCAATTACATTACAGTTGATAAGAATAAATATTATAGAAAATATAAATCTCTTGAATTCAACAATTGTTGAATACAAATACTTCTGTGATTTACCGTAGACACAAGTTACAGTAGAGTAGAAGTTACTGTCGTGCTACATGCATATAAATCGCTGTGATCACTGAATCGTTGAAATTCGTAACGATCCTTCCTTCCTCTTTTTTCTGTCCCGCTCTCATTTCCCTTCATGTCTCCTTTGCTTTTGAAAGCGAATTCCTGTCACGAATGCCGCACGAAATAGAATTGTTGAAGCAGCGATAATGTGAATAGAGGTGAAGAGAGAGAGAGAGAAAGGTGGGGGGGGGGGGGGTGGAAACAGGGACGAATATTCTAACCGATCAGAGTTAACTGTTACTTGAACTAAACACAGTAGACATTTGACCCGAAAGCTTCAACACCGAGAACATTGAAACTTAATTAAATGACACTTTAATTATCACCGGAGCATCAATCAGTGTTTCGCTTCTGTATTGAAATTGAGAAAAAGGAATTTTAATATCACATTTTGAAGCCCATTCATTGTGTTCGCGCAAAGATTTCGACGTTTTTTATACACGTTTATACGTTTTATACACGTTACGTTCAACAAAAAAAATGTTTTCTTCGAAACAAATAACATCTGTTTCCAAACTATTAAAACTAGTACAAAGAACACTTCTTCCTTTGTTTTCATTTAGTTTTGGTTTAACTAGCGAACAGTTGAGCTACTAAATTAAATTTAAAAACTAAAAACATCAAAATTTATACGTCATCCCAATAGATTAGTTTATTCTAATCTTGCACACATTTAGAATATATAGTAAATGTTATTTTCAGATTTCGAAATTTCCGCATTTATAATGCACAAACATGTTTTTCATATACTGTGAACGTAGTGTAACTAATGGGCTAGTTAAAAAAATGCTTTTTTCAATATAACCTTTGTATTATGATATAGGAATAGGTAGTAGATAAGAATAAATAATTACATATATTAAAAAATGGCAGAGAATTGTTGATGAAAATAAACAATATGAGTACAGTTTATTAAATTTTAATTCAATAAAGGTATAATACTAATAAAGCAACGATACTCATTTTTAATTTCCATAAAAAATATGAAAAGTCTTATAGGTCAATTTAGTATATATTTTTTTATTATACTTTATTGTTGATTTTTTAAAACTAACTATCATTCGTACATTTTTTAAAATATATTTCACAAACCCTTTAGTAGCCGAAATAAATTTCTTTGCAATTCTAGTTTCTCTATAATAATTCATGATAAGGCGAGTTTACTTAGACAATTATAAGTTATTTAAATATTTTCTTTTACATCAGTATTTTTCTATTAAAATCTACAATAATCTAGAAAAATAAAGGCGAATAAAATTTCACAGTCTAACTACAGTACACAAAATTTTATAAACCTTACACAAATACAGCTTTTATCTGTATCTTGTACATACCATTCGTTGCAGCAAAAATTTCATATTTATCTCTTGCTTTTAAAAATTAACCACCGAAATTATTCATTCGCGTGAATGTAGTACAACAGTTATTTTAATGGTACAAAAGAAGAAACATCTAGGAAACAGTTCCGTTTAAAATAAATGTGTAGAATTCATTATAAAAACTTGTTGTGGAGACTGTTCCTTCTAGTATCTTGATTTCGCTTCGTGTTTCCGAACACCGTCCATTTACTGTTTCCGTTTCTAACGAATAAAAAACGAATAAACTACTTGGCAAGAAGACGTTTGGGTTGGAAAGACTTCCGCGGAAGAAAACGGAGCAAAATACGATAGCAGACGAATTGGATAACAGAAAATGTAAGGGAAAAAAGGAAGGAACTAGTAGGAATTTCTCGTGCGACGGCAAAACTTACTTGCGAATAGAAAGATGTTTTGTAAAAAAAATAGGTTATACTGTGGAAAATTATTATGAAGACGAAAACAAATTTATTTCTAGAAAATCAAATTTTGTATAATTAAATTTCATTGAATTATTAGTACGAAAGAACGCTTCGAAAAGAAACATGTTGCGATTAAAATTAAACTCAGCTAGATTTAATGGCATTCTTAATTAAATTTAATTTGATTTAATTTAATTTAATTCTGTAATAGAATGGGAGAAAAATTATTTTAATATGGAACTCGGTATTCGATTACAAAGTATTTATGTGATTGATTAAATTTATGAATGGGTATGTGCAGTTTAGTGAATACGTTTACTCTTGTCAATTGTTCTTTTTATAAATTTCACGTTCCTCGCTGAAACGAGAGCACATTGTCAGCACAGTATAATTCATGAAGTACATTCACTTGAAATTGTCAACGTTAATACACGTGTATTTATTAGATGTTTATGATAAAAAACCTTGTATAGTAGTTACAACATAGTGACTTTTAAGTTTACAAGAAGCTGTAATATTTCTTTAATTAAATTATGTAGATAATATTCAAATGTTACATTGAAATTGGGGAAATACAAATTCCAATTTTGTAATTATTAAAAAATTACATAATTACATAAAATAGCATTAAAAATATGAAATTAATGCATGCAATATCATCGTTTTACATAAAAAAGTTTATTGCAAGGTAACTCTCTTAGTCCTTTAATGGAGATTATTCTTTATTATTTTAAAAATTTTGAAAGTAATAAAATATTATAAACTTTGACTGCATATATAAATAACTCAGTTAGTATAAATATATATCTATTATCAGTTATCAGGTTTACACATTTCTAGTTCTTGCTAAGCAGAGGTTTACCAAATTTTCGTTTTATGTATGTGGGATCCGTTTATCCGTCCCAGTCTTCCTAAAAGATATCCCAGGAATAAGGAACCCCAATGTTGGAAAGTCGATAGAAAACACTAACAGTATATTAACGAATATAACCTGTTACAATCTTGTACGTTCTTTCGAGGCTGGACGCCGACTACCTGCCTCTCGTACACCGCTCTGCTCCTCCTCATCCTCGTCGCTCTTTCAATCGTTTTTCTTTAGGCCGCTACATACATCGCACTCGCCCGCTTCATTCCCCACATGTATATATTGAGGTCTGTCATATATTTAATTTTTCTTCTGCATAACGATAAAAGTGTATAGATATACATCTAACTTGTTGAAATATTTGCGGGTTCATTTGGAAAGGTGTTCCTGCCTATTGGATTTTATGACGTGATTTTTATTTTAATTGCATACCTCATGTTTCACTGGTTTCGTATAGTAGACCGCCAATGGAACTTGACCTCATTGCTTCAGTTATTAATTTTAATGCGGAGTTATATACTGTATTGAATATTCTTAGGTTTCGACGTTTGGTAAAATTTTAAATGATCGATACATAATGTAATGTACCAAATGAGTTTATATGTTTTGTCTTTTTGAAAGTAATGTATTGTCATGATACAAGTCGAATAGTATAACGATTCCCATGAAGTTGTTCCTCTGATTACTTACATTATATATACAGGTTAATCGATGAAAATCTTTTCGTTGTTTAAGCATAAATGGACTCTCGATATAATTATGAAACTATACACAGATTAGATTACATATAAGTTTGCAGTTATACGTTAGTAGTACTGTATTGCAATAAAGGAACTAATATAGATATTTTTGTACCATATTTTCTATTATTTGGAACTATGCTTCATTTATTTAAAAATATCAAAGCTCACCAATCAATATTTGTCATTCATGCGAACATACATAAACATAAATATATTTTCATCATAATTCTCCAAATACTTTTTTATTCTTCGAATGTATTTCTCTGGTGTTATTTTTATAATTTATTATGGATATCATTTTTACTTTATTAAAAACGAAAACAAACCATTGTACAACCGATGCAACACAGTGAACTTCAATCGAACACATCATCACATCGTGCATTAAATCCCAAAAGGAAGGACGAAAATAAAGTTAAGTAAAGTTAAAGTCAGTTAAAAGAAGATGCTCATGCTCTACTATTTTGAAATTTCTAAAAGGAATCAAAGTTCTACACTTAATTTAATCAGCCATTCATAGTTAAAGGAATGCACAGTACAATTATATAGTACATAGATAATCCACGTGTAAAATTTAAAGCAGTTGCCAATAACTCAATTGGGTTGACGCAATTTAAAATATGCAATAAAATAAAGACCTTTCCAACCCCCCATTCTATTTTTCCGAACACAATTACATAATTTCAATACCCACAAACACCATTTCACTCGTTAACGAATATCTCACGAATCCCCGAGCATTCATAAACGTATTCCTCGAGTTACCTCAATACTTCACTCGTATTCGCGAGATATCGCAAAATTTACAACCTCGTTGGTTCTGTTCGGTTTCATTCTTGCCGCAGCAGTTCTTCTCGGTCCCGGCCGGTGCCGCTTCCGCTTTCCGCGCACAATCAAATCGGAATAAAATAGTTGACAGGACAGGAAAGCGCGCGCAAGAGAAAAAGAGAGAAAGAGAAGGAGGGGCCAGAATAAATCGCCTCGAAAAATGGGAGCGTACAGAGAAACGGAAAAGGGAATGAATGCGGAATGACGGATAAAAAAAGGAGATGACGGAGAGACCGTGGTTGGCAGAGGGCAAATGAAACGAGATGAAGGAGCGGAAAGCTTACGGGAAGAGACTCGCTGGAAGGTGGAGAATGAAAAAGTAAAGCACGCTGGTGGGAAACTCGAGGGAAAAGGCGCAGGAGAAGCGAACGGAGACTGTAACTGCGGAAAGGACGAACGAGCCGTGCTATGAAATACAACTCAGCTGCGGCGGACGCCGAGCGTTGTCGTTCTTTGAGCCACTGTACGGGCGTCGGGACGCACCTAATGCGGATACAATGGTCGACAGTTGTTGCTGGCCACGACGGTTTTTGCGCAACTCGGTTTTTCCGCGACCGACAGCTGTGTTCCGAGAAAAATCCAAACAGCCCGCGTCTCCCAAGTTCGCTTCTCGAAGCCTCGCGCGCCTCGCGAAATGAGGAAACTCTAATTAGAGGAGGAAAAGAAACTGCGACCGCCGTGGACTTTGTTCGCTGAGCCCGGCTAATGATAACGGACGCGTGTCCCGCCGTTGGATGGTTAACGTGTGATTCCGTTCTTGCCGCCCTGCGAAACTCGTTGTCCACGATTTTACAATGTAATGGTAATAATATTTGTCTTGCAGGAGACACTTTGCGGTGTGCAATTTTACCTGCGAGAGGTAATGGTAATGGAGAAGTATTGTTGGCGAATTTTGTAGGTAGACCTTGGGCTTGCTCTGTGTTGTTTTGGAATACGGAATTATTTTGAGAGATGATAAACTTTGAATATCTTAACCGGTTAACTGCGTTTGATGAGTATACTTGTTATCTTAACACATTGTTTGAACGGTAATTTTATTATTCCGTAATTAAATATGAAAGCGAGACAAGTTAAATGTACTTCAACATACTTTTATGCATAAGTTTTAATATTTTGCTGTTGCAATAGTCTATATTATCCTGCGATCCAAAAATTGAAATTGTTAATGCAAGTGCAAACATAAGTTAACTTATGACCGGTGAAGAATGTGTTAAAACGCAAAATGATACTAATATTTTCAACAATAAATTATTTATTTTTTTCACTTTATTATTCGATTATATTGCGCGTACAATGAGATATTTTTTAAACTCAATACCATAATTAAGTGGTTAATTTATTTCTGTCGTTATTAACCCTTTGCGATCGAATGTCGCCGTACTAATGACTTCGAGCTTCGATATCTAAAATCGAAAATTGCAAACAAATAATTCAATTATTTAACTAACAAGAGACTGACATGTGGTTTTTTTTTAGTATTCGATTTGCCAGGTTAAAAAGATGTAACAACCGAAAATTCGAATTATATAGGTTCCTTAATATTAGAATAACTATAACATGATTAATATGTAATTCTTATAAAAATTATAACAATAGATTCTTTTTGGTTTCTTCGTGTATTGATTGTAGTATTGAAGTGAAACTATTTATTTATCAAATCATTTTGGACATTTCATTGAGTACAAAGACGAGTAAATAATATGATAGATACGATGAGATAAGAAATATTTGGTTTTTACACATCGATGTGTTAAAGTTCTATAGCTTCTCTTAATACAGCGTATTATATATTTAACAGAAATTTAATTTTCTATTTAATAATTATGTACTAATGTTCTATCTTCAGTTCCTTAAATTACTTGAAACATTTTGTTATTCATGCTTTCACGTTGCCTCGTACTACTGTCAGGTTCTGCACTAGATGCAAATTGTTTTAAATTTAAGAACGGGTTACAAATTAAAGTCTTGTAAAGATTTTCAATTCAGTTCAGATTCAGAGGACGAGTGGACCACTGCATTAATTCGAAATTTGTTCTCTGAGGCGATTCTTTAATTTATTTTAAAATTTTAAATGAATGCGTTGTCGTGGTGAAATATATTATCTTCGAGATCCATTTATTCAGTGAAGGGAATAAAAACATACTCTAAATGTTCTGCATACTTTTCTGAATTTATTTTCATTTGAATTATTTGATAATCAACATCGATAATATTTTCACCGACAATACTTCGATTTATTACAATAGTCTGTTTTATTTAAATCGTGCTTGTAAAATTTTAAACTACTTGATCCACCCAGATTAAACATTTTTCGTTTGATAAATTTGTATATTTCCATTGTTCATTCATACCATTCAAAACAGTTTCGAAATCTGTTTATTCCACATGGAGGGTTCACTGTTTCGTACAGTTTTTTTATACAAGCCTTTTAGTAACTAGACAATTTTAATCTACATATATTTCACACGAAATTGTGTTCTTATTGAATGCAATCTGGTTAGTTAAATATTTATTATGACTCTCGGATTATGTTTTTTATTAAATCACCTAGTTCAATGGAATAATTATCATAGGCCGTTATTTATTTATTTTCAATGTGTATTTCCTGATAGGAAATCCTGAGTTTTTATAAATAATCATTTTAATCTTTTATTCTTAATTTAATTCTTTGAAACTCTAACAATAAAAATGAAGTCAATTTTTTTCGAAAAGTCCGAAATTTCTGTACCTATAAATATTCTGCTAATTTAATTACAATTTTCATCACTAAGGTTTAACACTAGACCTACCGAGTAGCCACGTTGCCTTTTTCAAATTATCCTATGAGAACTCTAAGACTGCATCTATTGAGATTTCGGTTGATTTATCATTCAGTGGGCATATTACTAAATCAATTTCTTTACTAATTCTTCAGAGGATCATCTTTGTGGTTATATTTTTCATTAGCTGCAAAATAAAAATGGTGGGTGTTATCGGAAATAAAAGTAGTAATTCCGATTAGTAGTAGTTCTTTCTATAATACTTGTAGTAATTTTTCTACTCAAATAAAATTTTTTAAAAATTGGTGACAAGAATTTTCTTTTTCATACTTCCTTATGATGTAGATGGGTTGAACTGCGAAGACATAGCATTCAGAAATCCTCTATAATTCTTCTCCGAACAACAGAGGGAGCATCGAATTAATTTTAATAGCGAGAGAATTTCAATGCTCTAGTTGCTACTTAAAGAGAACGATCCCGCTTTACAGTTTTGTCTATTCTCTAGGACAAGGTAGTAACTATGTTTGAGTGGCTCGCCGAGGGAGGATGGTAAGTACGGTACGACGGAGGGGCAAAAAACCGGTTCGAGGCGTTTCTTTCGAAAAGCCGTATCTTGTGTCGCTTTCAGATACTAAAATGTCTCGACAGCTTCTGCTGACACGGTCTCGTACATACACAACACGTTTTATACGCGGTGTTCCGCTACTTGACGTAAAAAAGGGCTGCGATCGCCAGTGGTTAGTGCCAGAACGCTGCCACTGAACGTCCCTGCACTTTATTCCTTGCTTTCTTCTCCGGTCTCGCGCCTCTTGGATTTTATACGACTGCCATTCACCATCGTCCACCCCTAGCGCGGGTCTCTTCTGCCCTCTACTGCCGTACAATACGCCATTCCGAGCCCGAGTAAGTGTACCAACTGGTATGCGATACTGTTTGTTTCGTCAGCGACACCCTCTTCGCTCTTTCTCTTGCAATAAGTTAAACTTACACAAGGTGACCCGACCTTCTTTCTGCGAAACGGTGTCAGTTCCTTCTGTGAGTGAAAGTAAAAAAATATGAATACGCGGTGTCTCGTTTTAACCCTCTGTACTCGATTTATTTTCAATGTTCTTGGGTGTACTCTTATATGTATTTTTAGGGAAATAAATTAAAGTAATTTACAACTGTAGAATTCAACGTTTCATATTTGTTTTATTTGTTATTATTGCAATAAGATTTAATTTTTATAATCTCTTAAAGTGTGGCACTTCTTCAAACAATTTCCAATGTACTGCAATAGATTTGTATTGTCATCTCCAGCATGATATACGAGGGCAAAGGGTTAACCTATTAACTGTGGAATTTAGTTAAAAAATATATAGTATATTTCAGCGAAAAACTAAAGCAAAACGAAGCAAATTTATTGTTTATCTGGAAAAGTAAATAATTCATTGTTGAAAGAAGTAGTATTATTGTGAGTTTCAAAATGACGTGTATACTCGTCGAATGCAGTTAACTGATTAACAGGTTGATTGCCATAAGAATTTTAAGTGTTTTACGTAATATTATTTATTCTTCTGGAGAATAGATAAATGGTATTAGAAGTAATTAATGATTTATGGCAATTTTCTTTATTTTCATTCTTTGAATATAATAATATTGTTTAACATCTAACACACACCTCACTTTCTTGTTCTGTCTGTTGCAATAAGTTGAACTTACATAGGGTACCCAGTCTTTTTACTGTAAAACAGTGCCAGTTTATTTTACGAATAATAAGAAGAAAACGTGAGTATCAAAAGGTCCTAATGCAAATACGAGTATCAACGGTCTATTTTTCTACGCTATTGGAAAAACTTATCTGTTGTTATTTCGTATTTTTATTACAACTTTTTAATTACGTACATATGGGTATATACAATATTTACATGCAAATGTTTTTTAACTGTAGATATACTGCTAACATTGTTCGGATAAAATCTTAAATTAGAGCAACAAACTGAATGCAAAAAAGATAATTAAAACCGTCATTATGGTTATAAGTTACTAAGATCTTAAAGAGCAGTTGTTTAATGATTTGAAGCGGTAGTGATGAGTTATGATAAAACAGAAATGAAATTCATTATAAGCTCAATGTATAGTAACACATATTCTAAACTGCTCATAGTAAACACATAAGTATGTAGAATATTTAAAAAATTTGTCCATTTAATTGTACAAAATATTTTGTAATAGGGCACTGTGGAAAACTGGAAATATAGAACAACATTTTTCATTTGAGGCCTTCGTTTTGAGAAAATTAGTACTGAACATTTGTGGAGTGCTCCGGAATTGTTGAAATTGTGATCTTGAATAAAATTGTTTGATTCTTCATTTTTACCACTTCACATGTGAAATAATCCCCTATCGACTGTAGCACTCATATTTGGTCAGGAGTTAGCCAAGCGTACGTGTGTTCGACGAATGTTCACGCTTAATTTTCTGGAAAACGCGACGTCGAATAAAAATGTTTTACTTGTTCATTGACTTGTTCATTCACGTAGAATCATACCTTTCTTGGTTAAACGCTTGCCCTATGATTTCTTTCACAATTACGCTCGCTAAAATTATCGCCGCCATCGATAATAACTTACTGGAAAGTAAGAAGGATTCCGTGTTCATCTACATCCATATTTAAATAATTAATAATAGAAAATAACAATCCATAACAGAAAAATAATTGATAATAGAAAGTAACAATTCATAATAGAAAAGTAATTGATAATAGAAAATGAAAATTGGAAATAGAAAAATAATATTTACTGCGAATTCAAAAGAACTGACATTTATTTCTGTTAATTTCCATTTATGATTGTCCTCGCATGGTAGGAAGGCATAAAATTCTACCAGTTTTGTTTTATCGATTTTTCAGGTAAAAGAGATTTAACAAACGAAAATTCGAATTATATCGATTTCCTAACACTAGAACAACTTTAACATGGTTAATATGTAATCCTTATAAAAATTGTAACAGTAGATCTGTTTTCGATTTCCTCATATATTGGTTATAATATTAAACTGAATCTTCAAACGATTTTGGATATTTAACGCTTTTAAGATATCAATAATCGCGACATAAGAAAGCTGACACCTACCATTTTGACGGGTCCGGTTGTTGTAGTGTTAAAGGCTTCAACTTATATTTAAATGTGAATTTCGACTTGTAGAATAGGACCTTCTTTTAAATTCAATCTGCAAAAGTAAAACACACGAGGGAAATAATTCGAGCTATACAATTAAATCATTATTTGAGTACACTATCTTTTCAATTGTTGCCGTACCGTAGAATCATGCTCGCGATCGTCCGTCGCAGTATTAATTTTTCTATTCAAAGGAAACGCGGTCTCATTGTTTTGCAAACATATTACCAACGTTGGATCATACGTACGGGGCTTCTGAACAAGTAAAAAGCCCCGGGTACGTTTGCCGCGGCGTTATTGCTGTAATCCTCTTTCTTTTTGCGAGAAACATATATGTACACGCATAGACCATCGACCATGAATTTCAAGCTCGAGAACGTCCACAGCTGTTCCGCTTTTTACCGCTGAACAATGCACAATTCCGCTCTTCTCTAATTCCGTTCTTCTTCTGGCAGCGGGATACGTCCTTGCTGTCCTCGCAAATTACACACTAACGAATAACTTCATTTATATTCGTATACGCGATTCATTGCGGCGAGGTACGAGTCTAATGGCAATAAATGTACCCACGTTAAAACGCCCCCTCTTGATGCGCTCGCACGTCGGTGAAAAAAAGGAAACGCCTGACTTGATCCTTGCCTCTTTGAAAAAATAACGAGCCCACACGTATGTATATTATTCTTGTTCCGTTTGCCGTTGTGCCGTGTAATTCCATTTAATTCTGTTTCGTGTAAATACGAGCGAGGCTAATTTTTCCGTGGATCGTTCCGTCCAGTTTCTTTTATGCATACGAATCGTTTGTCCCTGAACCTGTTAACCGGTTTGTTGGATCCAGCTGGAAAAATGGAACGGCATTAGCAAACATCTGCGAACCACTCGTTTATTAACTCTTTTGCACTCGGAACATTTTCATTCAAAATATTAATCGTTTTGTAGAAAGATAGATAACAGTTTTTTAGAAATAAGTTGATGGAAAATCCAGGGATTAAAGAGGATACGAAAATGACTGTTTGAAGTTCTTATATATTGGTTCTGACCAAAACAGTTACAAAGAACCGAAATAAAGTCATGACTGGTATTAGGTACATCGATTTCTATTCTGGTTCCTTATAACTGATATTATATCGGTTCTATAACTGTTATTTTTCGGGTCTGTATTTCGGTTCTGCATTTTTCAGAAAATAACGGTTATAAAGTTGATACAAAACTGAAACAATATCTGTTCTAAAGAACCGGAAATCCCATGGAAATTAAAGAATTAAGCTACTTCATTTCAATGTTTCATGTATTAATGCGTTCTACGAATCTTAACACGTTCGCTACCAGCGTTTATTTCGGTAAGGACCTCCTCAATTGTAATATTTTATTTAATCCAATAAATCTTCTAAACAAAATATCGAAAAAATGAAACTGGAACGAGTTATTGAGTTTCTAAACATAATGCCGTAGCTTATAACTTTAAATAATAGTATCTATAAGATTAATTTCATTAGCTTTATGTAAAATATAAGATTGCGCCCGTTACAAATATGTGGCGCTGGTAGCGAACGTGCCAATATTGAATATCAAAGTTTGTAATTTTTCTGTGTCAATCAAGTTGCGGCTGAAAGTCGTCTTTCAAGTGTAAACTTTGTTTTTGAAGACTGTAAACATAGTCCAGAATAAAACAGAGATGGAAAACTTTTAATTACTGTAGGACTTTTTATATAAATATAGTATGACTAATTTTCATTTAATTTTCACATAATTTTCAATAATCACGTTTACTTCTGTGGAAAAGTATTGTTTATTCGTAAACCACTCAACTGATTCGTTTCACACGCAATCAGCGACAAACACGAGCAAACATTATTAAATATTAAATTACAATTGTGTTCACATTTTTACACAGCACGTGTATCATCAAAATAAAAATAATACTAAACTTATTTATTGTTACCTAAAAAACGTTACTAATTGAACTGAGCAAAAAGCTACCAATGACTATTTTAAATTATATAATAATAATTCAGAAAAACGTATTTAGTACATGCTGTACACGTAAATTGTGTTACAACAATTTCGTTTACAATCTCGATTGTCTTGTTTTGCAAATTTGTAAACCATTCTACATTATTCCGCTTAAATAAAATTTTTTTCGGTAACGCAATAATAAATATTTGGCGCTAGTAAAATGGTAAAAAAGAACTTTCCCTAACAGAAATATCTATGAAAATGTTCATCGACATGCACCTGCGGCGCATTCCAGTTTTTGCATGGTTCACGGTCCGTTGCTCTTCAGTACGGAACAGCACGAAGTTCAAAATTCATGTAGTTTTATTTCAGTGATAAATGAAACTTGAACATTGATTCTCAAAGAACGAAGAAAATTGTTAATCTAAGTTTATTTATTATTAACAAAAATACTTCATTTAATAACATTGTTTGTAATAGAAATTTATATGTAATATAAAAGTTTATTTTTATTCACATAAAACTTTAAAATATATATACATTTTATTTAAAAATTTGAAGAGAATGTATACTCGAACAAAATGTGTATTTAAATTAATACCTATAAGAAGTAAAAAACGGTTTAATAAATATTATAAAATATTGTAAAATTAAGTCCAAAGTTATGAGTGTTACATTTAAAAAACAAAAATATCAAATTATTTTTAATTATTTTGAACCCAGGTAATGGAGATGCTAATTGCAAGAAAGTACTACTAAATTATCATACATCTCATATATGAAAATAATATTTTCACAGTAATATGTTATACTTCCTTTCTTATAAATGTAAATGTAATTCAATATATACTTTATATTATAGCTATTTATTTAATACAATATATGTAATTTTCATTTTAATAAGCTTCAAGACATTTAAAATTTGTATTTGTTTTAAATTTGTTATGCGTATCACAAACTTTGAATTTTGTCTTGAAAAATCTCATATTTCAGAATTATAACCAATGAAGGGTTCAAATAATCAATAACATAAATTTCGTACAAAACACATATAATGACAATTTCAATTAGTCTCAAAACAATTACGTACAATTATTTACTACTCTCACATTCAATTTTGTTTCTTTTCTTTCATTTTTATTTTCTCGCAAATTTGTTTATTCAGTTTACACTAATATCCTAAGGTAGATGCTTGGTTAACTACATTCATTCTACTAATTAAGACGGCTGTTTGCTGCATTCAGTTATAGTGTGATTATCAAGCATTCAGTGTGAAAACAAGGTTTCTGTATTACGCGTAAGACTGCGGAAAATATTTCGTGCAGCGGTTGGTGGAAGTAATGCAGTGTCTTGGCGAACATATCTTGAAACAAAGACCTCTTTTCCCCGATTTCTGTTTCATTCCAGACGGCATGAGTTATGACCGATAATTATTTGAAGGCTCAGAACAAAGGAGGGTTGTGCCAGCGACGGGATTAGAAGGGGGAGAGCATGTAAGCCGCGTAAATGATAACGGCGAACACTGTGCGCGGCAGACGATAAGGCTTAATTGCCCTGTCGTTGTCTTCCTCTTTATCCAAGTTTCTCATTTCGTGGCACATCCGGATTTTCGAATTGTTCCGATTTTCCTGCTCGCAATTCAATCCGAAATTCCCTCTTTGGACATCGTGTTTTTAAACAAATTATTCGTTTCCTAGAAAATTCAATTGCGACATTAAATGGTGGTTGATTTACTGATTATAACGACTATACTATGTAATACCACTTTATTTGTTGCTGAAGTTTATTCAGTTATTTTTCATTGATTAACGTATAAATAATAAAATTCTATTTGTTTAAAGTCTTGTTTTTAAAAGCTCGGGCCAGAAAAGTTGCTAAATACTCGCGATTCCTATTCAGTAGCCTTGAGCAAGCAAATTTTAATTTTTCTTTTCAAATTATTTTGTTCATTGAATAACTATCTGTTTCGTTATACCATCTTGTCATACCTTGTACATTGTAAGTCGAAGTTACATTGATATGTCTTCTTTGTTTCAAGTACGAAAATTAAAAAATGTTTAGTTTACTGAAATATATTAATTTTTAACGTATTAAATTTGACATACTTAATTAAAATATTTCTTTTTTCTGCTCTCTTTTTCTAATCAGTAAGAATTGTGTTAATGTATCATGAAATTTCGTGTTATCAGCAAATGTATGTTTAACCTTTTTAGGATTATTGATATTTTTAAGTAGCTACTTAGTTAAGTGCTAAGAGCAATTTCTTAACAAAACGCTAAAGTCTTTAACATTCTGTGATATTTAATGCTCGTGATGAGATTTAATGCTTTTTTCTTCTTTTCTTGCCAATCTCATTTCTATTCCTACTTGTTTAGCTTTCAAAACAACTCATATGATGTTAATTCAAAAGGTAAAAAAAATATAATATAATGCATTGCATTAAATTCAATGGGTAATTTATTCTAGAAATAAATAAAATAATATATCAGTAAATATCAGTAAATTGTGATAAGAATTATAAGTGTAGTATTGTAAAATATTTTGATCTCTTTTTGGTTATAATTGGAACATTTAAAATAACTCTTATACAAATAACAATAACTAAAATAAAGCAACAAGATTAATAAGAAACAAAATAAAAATTCTTTGTGAATAATACCGAATCTGCAAAACACTAGTAATGCATGACAAAAGATAAATTGGTTAACATTATGGTCCTGACAAATTTGGACGCATATCTAAAGTAAAAACGAAAAATAACACTTTCAGATGATAAATCATTTGTACAATAATTTTATTTTAGTTTAAAATCAAATAAATTATTTCTGGGTATTGTTTCATTTGAATTCATTCATTTAAATAAAATATCAGATTATCTTATCACAGAATAATAATTAAAGATTCATATACTTGTTTTAAATAATACACATCTGAAATTGTAATGTGTACAGTCAACAATGATGACATAATAAAATAAAAACTTATTTGAGAAGTTATTTATAATAATATTCAGCGAAATACAAAGTACAGAATAAAATTAAAAAATTAATTCACTTGATAGTCAAATAATGAAATAATCCCCAAAAAGATTTACTTTTTCAAAATAATTAACTTGTACCCAATTATGTTAACATAACAGTAAAGAATACGATGACACATTATTTAAACCTGCTGTGTCCTTTAGGTCTTTATTGACACAATCACGTTGTCATATTCTTAGCACTGATTTATTCGGTCAATCTTTTTCCAATTAGTCACGTTGCCATTTTATTAAGAATACTTTTCCCGTAAAAACAATAAAAGAAACTTCTTATTGAACTATGCGTTCCAACTTATTCAATAATATTTCATATACTTAAACTTAGACTCACACAGTTAAAGAATCATTCTTCAGACATATCATTCAAATAAAATTGGTTTTCAAAATTCACACTTCTATTTTCGAAATCAGTTAGAACTTTCCTCCAGGCTTATAACAGCGAAAAGAACAATGAATCCTGGAGGCACGACAGAGACGAGATCGCGGGAGGAAGAATGAGAAGCAGAAGAAGATGGAGAAGGATGAGGGTCACCACGAATCTGTCGACCTTGCGCCAGGGGACAATGCAGTGCTTCGTCCCAATAAAGCCTGCCGGTTTATACACGATCTCTGGCAAATACGTTGCAATTATCATATAAAAGGATCAGTCTGGGGTAGAAGACGGCTGCTTATATAACATTCTATTATGGGGAAGGCAGAGTGCACGAAAGGAATCTTGGTAAGGGCGGAAGATTCCGCGCACACGGTCAGAGTGACGAGGAGAGATAGCGCAGCGTATTGATCTGTCATCGTCCGCCCAGCCCTTTTCGAATTTTAGATCAGCGTGAATCCTATGCAAACCCATCCTATTCTGCTCTCTGTACTTAGAGCCCGGGCTGCTCGGAGAATTCTGTAAGGTTCGATGGGTGTCCAATCGATCCTGGCTGGCTAGGTTTGTCTTTAATGGGTTTCGTGTAGTGAATAGAAGATACTGAGCCGCTTTCGTATTCTGACATCAGTGCCCCATGGTAATTATACAGGGTGTGCCATTTTAACAGATTGTTGACTGGCAATTTTACGCAGGAGCTATCCCATGTCACCGATTATTATTCCATAATTAAATATGAAAGTGAAACAATCTAGATAAACTTCAATATACTTTATTTATACATAGTGACTTGAACTAAAACTTCGGGAATATCTATTGGGTAATCTTGAATATTTTGATTTTAAAATATTCTATATTGCTCTGCGTTTTAAACATTGAAATAGCTAATGCAAGTGCAAATACGAGTTAACACGTGACCGATAAATAATGTGTTAGTTTCTCCAGGTAAATATCTTTAGAGGTATAGTCGAACATTTGCAACTCGATTCTCTGTAAGTTGAAACATTTCATTGTTTCCCTCTGTTTAGCTATGGAAACTTATGTAATATGAAATGTAAGATCTTTATAATTTGAAGATTCTTTCTCTTTCTCTGAAATTCGACTTACCCGGGTTTGACTGCATAATGGATGCAGAAAGAAATGTTGTGAACAAATGTTGAATGATATTAAGGGAAGTAGATAGCATTTGTTTGATCTTGGAGAGCCCTGACTAGTTTAAGTTTCCAACATAGAAGGTGTATTTTATAGTGCGCATTCTCCTGTAATAGCGAAATGTTATTAAAACACTAAATATTTGCTTGTATTTGTTTCACGAACTATTTGTTTAATTTGTTTACTTTATTTTTTACTAGCAGATGCAGTTGTTCAGATTTATGTTCAACGATTTCGTTTGATATTTTAAAGAGAAAAATGTTTGATGATATTTGTTTTCGTATATTAGTAATTAAAATTTAAAATATTGATCATTTTGAATTAATTGTCATTACAATTACTAATTTTTATGTAAGAACTTGCAGTGTTTAAAATAAACATATGTTACAAGGAGAATACTGGAAACTCGTATTTAGTTATTATTGTTTTATTTAATTTCTATTTTGTGAACGTTTGATATATACTGCTCGACGAGTGTTAAAAAGATGTTAGAAACTGATTTTTCCTTAGTGTTCTAGCAATGTGTATAGTGTAGAATTTCAACAAAATTGGGGATTATCGCTTCAGAATAGCCTGCTATTATGATAAGACGGAACTTATAAAAATGATGCAATTAATCTGTTTAGTAACACAGATTAAAAATATTCGGGAATCCTACAATATTCTATTTCCACGAGCCACATGAAACTGAATATTCTGAGAAATATTCGTTTCGTGCGGGAGGTAATATTTTTGAAGATAATTAATTAAAGAGTGAGACAGCTAAGGGTACCATAAAACTTTGGCTCATAGGTATCTCTTGGATTGCAATTGTGGATCTAGTTGAATAAACGAGATTAGGTCTCAGGGACGCAGATAAGGACCAATAGGGGTCACCACGAACGAGATATGTGATCTTAAAGGCTCATTCGAAGGGAAGTAGGATGAAATTGGCCAGGAATCACGTGGGGGTTAAAACTTTAATCAATGTGGAGATAGAACATGGTTGTCTCTGGTTGAAATAGGAATTCAAGTTGTAAGATTACACTGTAGTAAAGTGAATTTATGTTGAGTTATACGACCGTCAAATTCGTTTGAAGTATATTAAAGAATATATCAGTAGCTAAAATGAAATTTTATTTTACACATGTTAAAACAACACGTAAACATAAATTAATCCTGTTACGATTTGCATTTTATATATACCTTTGAAATATTACTAAGAAAATAAGAATTTATACATTATATATGATCTTTAGGAAATTTCATTCATTCTAATTAAAAGAAATAAATAAGTAATGCTGCTTAAAGAATGAAAAATAATTGAAAAAGACTTGAGGCAACAAATTAAAATTATAATTCTAGGATATTTCGAAAATATATTAAAGAATTTCCGTTGAATCTCTTAAGAGATAAAATTATATCTCTAAGTATATATAAATTGTTTTAAAATTCTATTTTACAGTGTGCAATTTAAAAAAAAAATCGGAAGGTATAAAAGTTTCTTTTATTCTGTATTTGGTGTGCTTTAATAAAGATTATGGTATAGTAAACATTTTTATTAAGTGTTTTATGGCGCCATCAAATTAGGTAAAACTTTCAAGTAAATTCTTTAAGATCCACTAATGTTTATGCAGTACACGAATTTCGATCGCTTCACCAAAGGCGAACTAATTTTCCTATCGCAAAAAGTTTCTTCCGCGGCTCAAACTTTGAACGAAATACGTCAAGGTAAGTTATCGTTTTCCTGCACTCGAGTCTTCTACGTTTGTCTTTCACATCAGGAATTTAAATGAGCGTGAAGCTAAAACTTTAATACTTGCAAAATCATTGGGTATAAAATAACTAGAAAGTACTACGAGACAGCAGTGCTTTGCATAACGTTCGTGAAAAAAGTAGAGAAACGAAATACCTAAAACTTTAAGAAACTTGGTCTTTTATAAATATCTTAATGTTTAATTTAAATATAATGTAACGATTTATTAAACAATGAAATTTTTATAGATCATTGGCGTCATTTTTCTACAACTCTACGAAAGAATTGAACTATTTATCTTTGTAACTCACTGTGTTCTAAAGAAACTTTAAATTGCTACTCTCATTAAAATACCACCATAAACCAAAAATGTATAAATTTTTGTTTTTCACTTCATTTAATTAAATTTTTCCCCACTCAAACATAAGATAAGATAATGCACGAAAATTCTCAAAATATCTATTTTCCCGAATAATATTCGTACCGCGACCTCGACCTGACAAACATAAAACAGACAAACATCGATATTTATATGCCATTCGTTTATTATGCTCTGAGCACATTGATTGGTACACCATAGTATATACCTACCTATAAATTCTAATCAAATTAAAGCAATTTATTTAACGAACCAAATACTGACAAGTTAAAATTTAACAATCACTTTTATTATAAAGTTAACTATCTTCTCATAATTAATTCTTCGTAATTACTTTTACTATAACAATTACTTTCCCACAATTACTTTCACTACAACAATTTCCTTCCCATAATTACTTTTACCATAACAATTACTTTTCCAACCTCCCTACATGTTTCATATCCCAGAAAAACCTCTCCATACAATTTATCGCGAAGAAAATTAATTTTCAGATGAGCACAAAGATCCGTGTCACCTTGCGCAATAGAACCCTATACTTTCAACTTTCAAATCATAGAAACGAAATCTTTCGCCTAAATCATTACCACAATATCAGCATTCAATGTTTCCAATTCGTCAGTAATGACGACAGCCTGTTTTCTTAAAACAAAACCTATTTTTATCTCAGAAACTATTGAATTTTAGACCCATGTTTATTATGGTCCTTTTTACTCAGTTGTACACGCCCTATCATTTGTGCGCAATAATTTAGAAACACCCTACATATATATATAAATCATATTTTGTCGAAAAAATTCAACATATAAGTGTTCCTAATTTTGCGCAGCTAAAATGGCCGAATCGACCACTATGCAGCGGCTCGTGCAACACGTTGACTCTCACAAAAAACATCAGCATTTTACGAATCACTTATACCTTTGTAGCAAAGACGAAAAGGAACAATTATTATCATCTAGTTATTTACGCTATTGAACATTCTTATTCGACATCAGTTGTCGTATGAATTATAATTATTTTCAAATCATTTCGAAGCTCCGCTCTCATGGGACGACTGTGGTAACGAAAGTGTTAAGCGGTTGACAAGCCTCAACCCTCTCTAAGGGGGGTGGGGGGAAAACAAGGTTTCACGCGTGACGATAAATCTTCCCGCCACCCGTGGCACCGTAACCGGTCAACCAAACATCAACAGTAGCCTATCGGCGAGGCAGATCTCTCGGAGGAAAGAAACGGCGCAACTAAGTTCTTAATTGGCGTGTAACAATGTTCGCGTGTCCGTCGGGAATTATGAGACCAGCCGGATATATCGTCGGAGCGGTTAACGCCGCGGCGCGGCGCGCGGTTCGCCGCTTCTCGCCCCATGGGTGTATAGGGTGTCGGTATAGTAAACTTCCATGAACTCTAATATAGTGCGCCGTATTCAGAGAGTCCAGAGGAGTTCAACGCTATCTTAAATTGAATCTGCCGGCAGCGCCGATGCGACCCGCGTCGGGAGCTCTCTCGGTCTCCTTATTTCGTGGGCCGTTGTTATCATTTTCTCTCCCGGGGTATTATCCCCCCGAGAAAGTCCTAGGAATGTCAATGCTTTGCTTAATCGATTCCGCTCGCGCCGCTCCAATTATGTCGCGCCTGGCGTCGGAGGCTCGTTAATTATCCACTCGGAAGTATTAATTACCCCGGACCCCTTTCACTTTCGCGCAATTTGCGGGACACACTCGTCGGGAGCCAGCCACGCTGCGACTTTTGCTCGTCACGCGAGCCACGCGCGCCCGCGCGCGTCTTGGGAATTTGATTAATTACGCTCCAACGCGCCGCGTGTTTCGCGTCGCTCGCCGCGGGACACCGCGCCGCATGGAAATGCGCCGATACGAAGAATTTGATTTCGCCAGCGGTGCAGTCGGTCCTCTTGTAACGCGGCACTTTGGAAACGGTTTGATAGAACGGAGCAGAAATTTTGGTCGCGTTTCTGTAACATAGTAGTGAGAGGTTTGTTCATCCAGTTAATAGCGTTTGACGAGTATACACATCATTTTAAAGCTTGAAATGATACTAATTCTTTCGGCGATGAATTCTTTATTTTTTCAGATAAAACTGTAATTTTTCTTTGTTTTGCTTCAATTTCTCATTGAAATATACCCTAGCTGCATTCGTCCTGCGGTTGACGAGTGCACGCCGAATTTTTTGATTTTATTGCGCGCAGAACGAGAGAATTTTCAAACTAAATTCCACAGTTAACAGGGTATCTGTGCTTCATATGACTATGTCGCCCTCAATGAGTTCTGAATGCGTGAACTCAGAGCTGAGTTTTTCTTATACAATGTCCAACAGCAGATGTAGTTGTCTAGGACGTTTACAAACAAAACCATGTTGTTATGTATTATTCGTAAACTCTTACTGGTTGTGAATATTAATAAATATTTCTGAATTAATTATTGATATTACGTTATCATTATTTTTGTAAATTACACGTACGATATATCACTTATAATTGGTACATTTCCGTTGAGGTAAGTTTTCTAATACCTAGTGACTGTTATCAGAACTGGTATAGGTAGGTACTGAGCAACCTCGGTGGTACCCTATTATATGAACCATTTAATTACATGTACTATCGCGTTTCTTGGCCTTTTGATATAAACGGAGTTCTATTGTATTTTCATAGACGGTTATCGTATAGTAAGTTCCAGATAATTTGACCACATTTTTTAACATATTAAAGTGAAGCTTAAGACTGAGTTATTTGTTTTATTTGAATAAGGTACTCAATCCTCTCGCGCTTTAACACGTTTGCTACCGCCACTTTATTCAGTGAGTCTTTTTATTATTAGTATTCGATTAATTCCAACAAATCTTCTAAATAAAATATTGGCAAAATGAAGCTATAAAGAACTATTCAGTTCCTAAATATAATGTCATACTTTATAACTTTAAATAACAATATCTATGATGCTAATTTTATTTTGGTTAAATAAAAAATAGTAATCATAATGTTTATTAGATTTCACATGTAAAGGGAAATTTAAAAAATTAATGTATACTGCTGTATCACTTTGTTTTCTATTTTATGTTTTTGAAGTTACTAGTCAAATAGTTTACTATAGTTTTAGTTTAGTTTAGTTTAGTTTTTGCTCAGTGAATAGCTCAAGTGTTTCTATGACACTAATCAACGCAGTTGACGTCTTGACGATACTCTTATTGTTAGAATAGAGCTGCGGTACAACATGAAACGAAATATAACAGCGTTATGGAAGGGTGTACTGTACAAGGTTAATGGATGATTGATCGAGAAGCTTTTCCGTGACCTGAAGTATGTTGTGTGGAGATTTTCTTGATTACTATTCATGAACAGGTATCACCCGTTCTGAGTGAAAGCTATGAGTGTTGCAAAGTACCGACTATAAATGGTAGCACTTGTTTGATTTGCATTTTTCTTGTGCGAACACTTAAATGCACAGTAGGGGACTTTTCTTTGATTGCAACTGTTTGTAGGTAATTTATTAGGCGTTTAAATTAAAGAGTTTCACCTTTTTTCTTTGGTTAACAAATTGTACGTTTAGTTTACATTCTCTTAATGATTCGAGTATGTAAAATGTGCCAGATCAATATGTCCAAATTCAGATAACGAAATGTGCAATGCAAATGAATTTAAAACGTTACAGCATGAATGAATTAAAAGTCTGTATCAGGGAACAATGAGAGAAGTTTACACAGAAAGACAGATAGTGCAGTATTCTTATGAAATAATATTTTTCACGATAAATTCGTTAATAGATTAAAGGTTTGAGTATCTAATGAGAAAGAAACACGCACTGAACCATGCTTACTAAAGTGATTAAATTAATTATTTACAATTCTCAATTCTATTGTATATATAAATATATGTATATATAAATTGAAACATATGTAACTTATTCCATTATTTATTTTCAATTTTAATTATTAGCTAATTAACTACCTACAGAAAGAGTAAATATAGATATAATAAACATAGCAACGCCGTAATATTATCATTTTTCTATAGTTGCCTACATTCTATTAAAATATTATATAACAACTTCAATATCCATTCATATTTATCGCTTTAAAAAACCCAATATCCTCTATCATTAACACTAGAACAACCAAATGTTTAACGTAACTAATACGTAATTCTTGCAAAAATTGTAATAATAGATTTTTTCGGTTTCTTTATACATTAATCATAGATTGTTTCGGTTTCTTCATATATTAAACATAGTATTGAATTGAATCTATTTATTTTTCAAATCATTTGCGGATATTTAACACTTTCATAATATCAATAATTGCGAAATAAGAATTTTAGTGTGGCTGTTCCAGTGTTAACACGTCGAATTCCACACGCGTTTATATAGCAAAATACACGAAATGAAAAAAATTTAATATTAGATCACTCGATCGTGTTGTATTATTATTATTGCACGTTCATCTAGCTGAATATCGCCGCATTAGGTACCATTATTTACAATGTATAAATATTTTTAAATAATCATCATTTCATTGAGTTTCATAATAATTCGATTTGGTTGGGGGTCACCGGTGACTCCTATGGCATTCAACGTATTAAAGAAGCAACTCGAAACTCACAGACAATAATATCTGCACCTACTTACATGTCTCAGCTGGAATATTTTATATAGACATATTATGAGAAGACGTTTCTATTAGATGTGCTCGAAGACATTTTCCCCTGCAGACGTAATGATTTTCGCAGAGACACGTTTCGCAAGCACTAAAATACTTTTAACCGTGCTATTAGGTATCGTAAGTACAATGCATATGTCGCGACTGATGTAGCATGTTTGACGGGCGTTGCCACGGGACATCTGTATCTGCGGGAACATCAATTCCCTGGTTTATGACGGCCGGTGTGAATAAAATCTGATCCAGTGCCTCTTGAATATTAATGATCCCTGCGCGACACTCCGTATACACATAGCGCATGCTACTAGCCACGATAAACGCATTTATGGATGTATCAGAGTCCGTTTCCCTCTCTATCTCTTTTGCTCTGTCACTTTCTCTCTGTCCTTGTTCCCTTTGGGCTTCTTTGTCGCTCCTCGACGCGCCATTCGTCATATCGCGCTGCCTTTTTACGATTCATCGACTCGACGTATTTCGAGGACGAGAAACAAGCAACCAGACACGATGTTCAGGACGCTCATTGAAGATGGAAACGATCTGTTCGCGCTTCCATTAAAACTCGCGCTTCCCTGAAGCTCCGACGCCGCGATTTCCATGATAAATTCATGGCAAAATCCAAATATTTCGCGGCTATTTCGTTATCTCAGGAAAGTTCCGACTGGTTTTTAATGTTAAGGGGTTTTCGTGCTTAACCACTTTACCCATTTTCAACATAAAGAACTGAAAAAAAGAAAGCCCTTATTACTAATTTTTTTAAAAACTTAATTTAAGTAGAAAAATTACAAGTAAAAAGAACTGCTACTAATCAGAATTACTACTTTTATTTCCGATAACACCCTCCGTTTGTATTTTCTAGGTAACGGAGAATATAACGTCACGCTTAATTCTCTTGTGATCATGATTAACATATATGCTATGCATATATGCTAATGTTGCAAATGGGTTAACGGTCTGATAAAATTGCGAACGAAATCTTTTATATGGTTGAAGGCTTTTCTCTGGGGAATAAGAAATGGCAGTTTGTTTAACGTAAGGTTTTAATAATTATTTGGTAGTAACATGAATAAGTTTGGGCGTGAGTATATATTCTGCCTCGAAAAATTACATTTTAATTGTGATTTATTCCAAATTTCCATGGCTGTGGTGAACAGAATGTACTGGTCAATTTGAATTCAGCTGTGTTACTTCATTTATTTACGAAGCCGATAATATAAACGAAATGTTGAATATGTTCGAATATATTTATATTACAACCTAATAAATAATATATAATATATACAATTTGAAGATGTAATTAAAATGCTACCGAACTATTTTTTGAAATGCGAATTACTTGATGTGGAACAATACACTCACATTATATTTAAAACCAAAAACATGGTCAACGATATCATACAAAGTATTAATAATAAATTTTGTCAGAATTTCAACCGGATTGATTGATTGAAAGAATATAGAAAATGTGTTATAGTGAGTTTAGAGTATACCTCTCGGTAATGTAAGAGTTAAGATTAAAATATTTTAGAAACTATTAATTTTTGACAGGATTTTAAGAAATATCTTTAAACATTTAAGATCAAAAGAATGTCTCGATTAGTGTATGAAGGACGTATAAAGTGCAATGAGGAGCATCAGACGACGTCTGAGAGTGAAGAAATGCACGTCAGACTAGATAATACTGAAAAAAACAAAAGGGGAGAAACTGAAAATAAGAGCAGATAAATGGGCAATGAAGCTTAAAGAAAGAATAATAAGAACAATAGGATGGAGATGGATGAAGGAATGTTTAAAAGAGGAACGTAGATATGACACGGAGTACACAGAAAATACATCAGAATACTTAAGAGACAATAGCTACAGTCGGGGAGGAATAAATCGGCTTGAACAGGAGTGTAGAGATAAGCGTTGCTGTAGCGGAAATATATATTTCTTTAGAAATTGCAACGATAAAGTATACGATACGGACCGTTGAAATTCGAAGCCGTTTTTGAGATTGTACAGATAAATGGTATTTCTAGCTATTATCCAATTAATATTCATCTTAAGACTCTAAGTTTATTTATTATTACGTACACATTTTATAGATACATCTGTTGTTTAATCAGATTAGTAACAGAAGAAATAATATTTATGCTTACATGAAAATCTAAAACTAGATTAATCAATAATGCTAATTGCTTATAATTATAATTATTAAACAGAAAGCATCTAAACGATATTTTACTTTGATAGTAAAAAGTAATATGCAGATAATTTTATATAAAAACTACAGTGTACGATTTTTTGTACAAATTCTGTATGATATAACTTCAAAAACCCATTATAATGATTTATTTTCTTGGAAATAAAAGATTTTATTAGTTTAAAAATCATCAAGATGATTACTTTAATATTGTTCATTTGCAACGATTGCAAGTGAAAAGAAGTTAATTCCATATTGGAAATTGGAGACACGCAACCACTGTGAATGAAATCAATTGTTAGTTTTTACGATAAACAATTTAATTCAGATAAAAGTGTTTCGGAGTTGGTTCAGTAGATGCTGCAGCATATCTATCGTACTTTCATCGAAAGATTATTACTTTTAAAAACCTTATTTTTCGTTTTCTTCAGAAATGGTCAACTAATGATACCAGGTCAATTACAGGTGCCTTTACCTTACTTCATGATTTCTTGCAACATAGCATTCATCCTTCCAATTACAGGCGACGTAGGATCACGTCAACCGAGAAAATTAGATTGATTCTCAATAGAATACCAATACAGTCGATGAAGAAACAATTAACTGGCAATAGCTCTCATCTAAACGAAGTGACCATATTAATTTCGATTAGAAGCTTATCAGGTGTAGACATCTAAGACTCGACTTAACTTGAGCAACAAGCCAGAACTTCTATCATTTACAGTTAACGAGCTGTATCGCGAGCAAGTGGAAGCAAAACGCAACTTTAGCAGATCCAGCAGTTGATATCCACTTCAAGACCCCGTCAGAGGAATCAATGAGATCAGCAAATTCAGGGCACACGATCCCGAACTCCGCGGGCTAAGGCCGAAGCTCGCTCCCGTAGCTTTTCAAAGTTGAAACGGCTAAAAGGATAACGACGGCTAAGAATCGAAGAAAGAAAGGAGCGAAGGGGGAAGAAGATCGGCGCGACCTCCTTTCCAAGTGAGTTTCGAAATGAGCGAGTCATGCGAACCAACTAGCGTTACTGTCAGCCTGCCATCTCCGGGACTAAAAGAACGAGATAGAAGGATTGCACGGGTGAGAGGGTGCTAGCTGAACAAGACGCGAGCCTCATACATAAGTCAATGTGACCCGGCAGCTCTCGTCGTTGCGAGTTTTTCGCGAGCCCCGTTCTCTCTGAACGTTATTTATGAGTGGACTCCACACCACGGATAAGTGTAATTACGATTGGCCTGCGGATTTTACGAATTCATACGATGCACAACTGTGTGAAATACAGTTAAACGCACGCTATGAGGCTGGTTTAAAGCGTTCTTTTATCTTATTTGTAAGCAAATGGAATTCTTGATGGGGAATGGTAGCTTTGAATTTCTTTTTGTTGGTGGAAGAGGAATCTGAGATATTAACACGTTCAATGCAGCGTATACCACATATATTACACGCGAATTTCTGTGGGAAATTATTTTTAAGATATATGTATGGTCACGAATAGCGGTACACGTTATAAAGTAGCGAAAATGTAAAGAAACGATATCAAAATATATAAAAATGATCGAAAACTTGAATCTAACTTAATATTTTATTTAAGAAATCAATACAGTTCATAAGCAAAATATAATCGAAATTTTCGGTGGCACAAAATATGTTAAAATTTGTATAAAAATGTGCAATCTAATTGTGTTTATACAGGGTAATTAGTTCTGTTTTATTTGGTATGTAGAATGCATTACTGTTTATTTATAGTCGTTTTATTGCAGCTCAAAAAGGATATCGGAGAAGTATTAAATAATTTCTTAATTTTCATGTAACCTAAAAGGAGAAAATCCATGATAATTTTTAAGAAAGCTACAAAATTATACATTTTTGCATTTATTGAAAAAGTAACAGGAACGTTTCACTACTAATTTTAGGAACATAGAAATTATACCGTCAGTTTCATTTAGGAATATTGAAAAGTCGTTTATTACATTAATTTAAATTACATTATTAAATTGATTATGTAATTATATTATAATATTAACGAAAAACAGTATTGAATATTTAAATCAACCGTATACAAAGTTGAAATATTTTGAGCGATATCTGGAAAGCTGTTTCGCAGTATGGAAAGTGTTCCTTTGAATTCATTGCATACGTTTGACCATCGACTGCATTGTACCTATACATATATATTATGTCTTTGAGGTATTAAATGTATAGCCCTCGTGGTAGCTCGATATTGTATATTCTACGTTCCGGTTCACCGCGAACGTACCTCTACAGAAGCTAATTAATAGGGAAACCTACTGATGTATTAATTCGAACATGTTAAACACGATCTACATACAATCTAATAGCAGTCTATTCGATCTGCAACACTGTAAGTTTGATATACATGTCTTATTAGATTAGATACGAAGACCGTAACATAATACAGTAAAGAATATGACTGTCGAAAGTACTGATCGAAGCATTTATGAAATCAATATTATAAAGCCTTTAATTTCATTTAATTGTAATTAATTGCGGATGTTTTAATTTTACAAAAGTGAAATGTACTGTACTATCGTTAGGTGAAAAAGCTTTTATTCAAATATTAAATAATTTTTGAAATATAAACAAAAATAACTAAAAATCCTTGGACAAATTTAAATGTTACTTTTTTGGATAGGTACAAAATTTTGAAACTTAGTTTAGCTGTTACAACTAATTAAACTGCCCCATTTTTTCGTCTGTTACATTTATTATATTTTCATATCTAATGTAGTCATTTAACTCTCAGAAAAACGTCGGTTTTGCTAATCTTCTAGGCAGCAATGGTATTCTATTCTAGTTTGAATTATTCTACTATTATAATTTTCACTCATCGATTATTCTAAATATATATTCAAATATACATCTATAACATTCACTGGTTCTCTTAACAAATATAATATACGTAATTAATTAACAATTTAATTTAGCTACTTATAAGAAGTTCAGCAGTGAAATGAGGTCTGATATTTAGGTCAAAATAGGTTCATGTGTCACCGTTTGAAGGTTGTATAAGAACCGAATCAAATGGTCCTTATCGAGAAGGATTCACTGAATGATTACGATATTAGGCGCACCAAATTACTCCATAATTCTTAACACTGTTTGCGTAGCTTTGGCTTGTTAACTTATGTCGTTGGTCACGCTTCATCGTACCGACAAGAATATACTGGCGGAGACGACATCATCCCCCACGCTAATTATCACGTACATACGGATCGTTGGCTCGCTAATGCACATTACCGTGCAAACAAAGTAAGGAAGTCAAGCGTGCAACGACGAGTTCAGCGCCGCGTAGGCTATATGCTCGAAGAGGGATAGAGTCAGAGCTACGCGCTTAAACTCGCATTGTGGTTGACCGAGACGTTTTGAGAAAGATCCTTTATTGCATTCCATCGTGAACTGACGGAAACTATAAGGCTGATGAAATCATGTGGATTTTGTTAACGCTAAAACTACCAAACGGGTCAGAATAACCCATTCCTGAGTTCTTTTTCTTGCAATTATTAAAAAGACAACTGATGTTCCTCTGAGAAATTATTAAAGAAATCCGTTTAATAATACGCACACTGAATGATAAGTCAATCGAAATCTCGATATATCCGCTTTTCGAGTTTCTATAGAGAAATTTCAGAAAGTCAATTTAACTGCTCAGTAGTTTTAGTGTTAAGATAGTTTGTATTGTGTTTCTTATAAAGGCAATAAATCCCTGACGATTCATGGTATTATGGTTCCAATAGCTACATAGGTATTTTAATTATGTTTTCAATCACTCGTAATACCAAAATTGTATTATGCATACACAACTTTAGTATTCCGGAAATGTTTTCACATGAATCAGTAGTAACATATCAGATTATGGTTTCATTAAATGAGCCATTCGTGTATCAAAGTGATTCAACCTTCGAGACAGAAATTTGAGGAATTGATGAAATTATATTATTCGAGTATCAATTAATCACTTTGGCATTTAAGCAATTGAAATAATGTTCATATAAGTTCCACGGTGAAAAATAAAAAACATTTCGATCTACAAAAGGTTAATAAACTGTGCATGTGGGATTATGCATCATGATTGTGCGCATTGTAACTTAGAAAAAATCGTCTAAATTTGTTTATCGTCTTTTTCATTTTCTTAATTATTTGCGTTTTCTCGTAAAGGTCACTTAAAATTAGAAATGAATTAATCTATTCTATATATAATTAATCTTAATGTACATTTAATTACTATAAAAACTCGTAATGTGTTTTTTATATATTCAAGCATCTGTTATTGTTGCGAATTTTCTATTCATTACTGTTATTAGGAATTAACTTTTTCGTATAAAACATGGACAAATAT